>NC_051182.1:55223002-55255458 GCF_013339695.2 Rhipicephalus sanguineus
TCTCAGGACCAAATAAAGTTCTTTGTCTGTCTGTGTGTGTGTGTTTATCACTGTTAGTTTGGCATCCAGAAACGAAAATCAAGTTTTTCGGGTAGCGAACATTATTTTACATATTGAAGTATTCAGACTCAATAACCACGTGAAACAAATTAGAAATGAGGTGCACCCATGGAAAGGAGGTCTAGGTCACTTTGAACGACCACGTGATCAGCGGAAGAGGTTATTGTTCAATAAATGACGCAATCATATGCAATACCGCATATGCAAGAATAAATATTAGTCGGTCGATCGGACATGAAGATTAGGAATAGCAGACGGCCAATGACGCTACCCTGGGGCAGCCCAGAAATACCTTCTGTGATATCTGATTAAAAGCCATTTACAAATGTGTGTTGTTCACGAAACGAAAGAAAATTTCGGGGTCATGATAGCGTTATATAAGACATTTCATTCAAGCGCACACAGTTTTTATATAAGGCGGCAACAGGTTACACAATCGAAGTTCATAGCAAAATTTAGGAAAACGAAATCTGTCTATGTGTTGAAGTGTAAATGACACTACTTCTGATATGCAATTTTGTTTCATGATCAGTATATTTGACCATATATTCAGCCATTACAGAATGCAACAAAATTTGAATATCCTCTTTTCGAATTTAATATGCTCAAAATAAGAAAAATATTTGATACCTATTCGCAATTTTCAATATTCGCAGAGACATCATCATCAAACAGTGTCCTGAAATCATCGAGAGCTTTTTCATAAGCCTCCCTTTTTGCTTGCGTGTCAAGCCCCGCAGTTTCCATCGCCTGCAAATTTTCTCTGAAGTCGCTGAGCTCGTCCCGCCAAACGCTTAATTCATGAGTCACCCCCTGGTACGAGATCTCTGTAAGAGAAAGCAGGTGACGTCACATAGGGGCGCTGTGAGCGAAAACACATGCAGATACTCACCGTTATTCAGGTCGTCCTCGGTGACCATCTGGTGACAAAATAGAAAAAGGTATAGTTATTTCAAAATGCCCTCGGTGCCAATGAGGATAGAGAAAGGAGTGCCAGAAAAGTCACACAAAGTCACACTGCAAGCTTCGCCCCTCCACAGGTTTTATGTTAGTGGAGCTGCACACACATAGAAATAGTGTTAGTGGAGACATGCTTAGTGTTAGTGGAGACATGCACACACATAAAAATGACTCAAGAAGAGACAAAAATGTTGCCGGATCGCGGCTGCACGGTGTTCCCTTCCCCATATGGACATTATTTGACAGTGCTGTACGAACAGAAGATAATTGCAGTTGCATTTGGTTTTACTTTAGTACTTCTAAATTATTACTACAGACAGTATGTTTGAATTATCAAAGCTGCTGTGGGTTGTTCGCATGAAGTACATGAATTCTCCCAGTTGACATAACCGCCGAACCCCACTATTGAAAGCGTTATTAACTTTCTGAATTGCTCTCCGCAATGATTTCTTTACCCATCTTTAGATGCCTCCTGGTAGAAAATTATTCCGGAAGGCACCAAACAAATATATCGCATTTCCCAGATTTTGAAAGGGTTTTGGACATATTCCCTAAACAAGACGTAACAATACACACACACGCACACACACACACATATATATGTATATATATATATATATATTATTTATTTATTTATTTATTTATTTATACATATATTGTTACGTGCCGTTGGAGCCTTCTGGATGAAGAGGAAGAAAGGTGCATGTGACGGGTGGGCGGATTGCAGAAAGACGAAGTGGATGACGTGAAGCTCACACGACGGTGCACATTTGCGTTTGAAATATAGTGTTCCTTGCCAAGTATTGAGGTCGTGTGCTTTCAACGTCACCTTTTGTGGCAGCGGTGGGACAGGAGAAATGCGCGGACTGAAGGGCGATGTAGTGATCTTGATAGAGAAGCTACTTCTACTGGAGGAGTTCTACCGCAGGCAGCAACGTCGGTTCGAAGAGTTTCTTCGCGGTGTTTTGAGAAAGGAAGAACAATGTACCGCCGAGATCATAAGTCAAGCGTGAAAGCTTCAAGGAAAGGCCAGAGTTGAGGAACAGAAGATTGTTCATGGAAACACTGGACTGCGTCAGCGAGGGGAGGCAAACAGCAAAGCCTGTGGGGTAGTGCGCGCAAATGAGAAGAAAGTCACGAGTTGGCGTCTCCGCCGTTGTTGGACATCGGTGCTGTCATTGCGCCCACTGAGACGACATCAACCTCATCATAATCAGAGACAGTACAACAGGAACAAAACATCGTTGATCCCTCCGTCATAGGAATCGGAATAACACGACAGTAAAGCGTGCCCTTACAGAAGTAACTGAATGTTTATTGTACATTGATATGAAAGACCTTGCACAATGTATATTGATGTCTGGCAGCTAATGGCGCCGTTTAACGTGTATGCACTCACTTTGATGATTGGTGGTACATCTCCATCCCGACGACTAACTTCCATGCTAAATGATTAAACAAACCCTCGTGGTAGCTGTAGTAGTAAACGGTGAAAGCGTAATCAGAGAACGAGGTGTGATAGCCAGAAGCGCGTCGCATATTGGACACAGAACTTGGTCGCCATCCCGCGGCATGTTAAAATGTGACTGAACACCACGGCCGGACCAGAGGGATACGCAAAGCGCGTCGTGCCGCCCCGGTAACCCAGCCGCAATTTTTCTCGGGGCGAGCGCGTGAGCGAGGAACGCGGTGTTACAGCCAGGTGAGGCAGGCGCACGTGGCATAGCTATTTTTGGTTTGGATTAGCGTGATGATATGAGCGAGGCCGACGCTTTTGCGATGCTTGGGCTGAGGCCGCCACCTCGCGGTGTGTTAAGGCATTGACAAAATTAAATTCTAATGAAAACGCACCGAATGGGACGGACGTGTAACGCGTTGCAATTGCTAATCGCGGAGGCCACAGTAATGACGAATTAATTTACTTTGCCGCTCCCAGAGGACACCACCACCCCGCTGACTGCGAGAATGGTAGATATAAAAGGCGCGTTTGTAAAGCCTCTAGAGTCTGTGACCGTGGCGCAGTGGGTAGCGCGCGCGGCCTCTGTTGTTGCGGACTGAGCGGTCGTGGGTTCGATGCCCGTTGATGGAACTATCTTTCTTTGCCATCTGATCGTGCTTATTTTTTCGTCGTCATTTCCGTGACGGAAATACGTCACTGAAGTCTTGGTGGACCCCGGCATGAAACACTTTCGTGTTAAAATTGGGAAGAGGCGAAGCATGTAGGGAAGGCTGATTCAGCTCCACTAACATGAAACCTGTGGAGCGGCGAAGGATGCATTAGGCGCCAGTGATTACCACAGCAAAACTACTGCTAATGGGCAATCAGAGACAGAAGAAAGAGTAGACACAGAGACCCCCAGTCCGCTTTTAGTTAGCGTGCACGCTGAGAATCTTTATTGCTCAACTACGCACAAGGAACTCTCCCACCGACACTACGTTACAGGGGAAGATTAAGTGCCTATATATACGGGGTGGCCGGTGAACGGTTGTGCAGGGCGAGCAGTCGGTCTTTTAGATGCGAAGCAGCTTTTGCGCTGCGCTTTGTCCGCAGTTCCATTGGCGACCGTTCGCTTTCTAAAACCTACCATAGCCATCTGTAACATATTGAGCGCGCGCTCGCGCCAAGGAGAAGTCTTCTTCGTCTTTTAAAGACGATAGTCTTTCTTGGGGAACTTAAACGCAGAAATTTTGGTCTGTCTTTCTGTCTGTCCTTCTGTCTGTCTTTCTGTTTGTCGGCACGTCCCTCGTTTCAGGCACTCGGCCAAAGTTGAACCACTTGCACAAGGGCCAGCCATCCTGAACGGCTCACTAGGTTCATACTTGTGTACATGGTTGATCAAAAAGCAAACATTACGCATATCTGAGGCGCAACATCCCTAGGTAAGTAGTAGGTGGTGTGTTCCTTTAATAGAAAATACATAGATACGTAATTCTAGAGACCCTAGTTTCTTAAGCTGCGCTGAAAATGCGAGTGCGCCGAAACCTGGCGTCCTCCGTGCCCTCTGCGCGAGCTCATTGTTGTGTTTCGGTTTCAGTTCAGTATTGCACTGTACGAGTGCCATGGGGCGCCGCTCTGGCATTCCTGCTTTACCCAGGCGACGTGAATATAAAATAGTGTGTGGAGAGTACTCGTTGAGTGCGTACGTTTCTTCTGCTTCGGCGTTTCGCGCCAAACCGCGTGTTCGGGCTGGCTGGCGTCCCCGCCGGTCGCGTTGGTCACCGCCGGTCTTGCCTGCTGCTGCGCCGGAACTACGAGCCCGCAACACAGCATTCACGTTTCCCGACGTATTGCCAGATGGCGTTCATATCTCACGCAGCGCCTCTTCTATCGTCTTAAGACGACATTTGCAGCGAAGCACGCAGATACACGGCCAATTTTTTCTTCGACCGCCTTCATGATGATACGTGCAGAGCACTTGAGGGGCCCGGGCTGCCGTATGATGTCCTAGCTTGGCGTAACGCAGACAAAACCACGTGTGCTGGCACGCGCTAGCTCGTTCGGGCATGTGTAAGGGGCTGGTTAAGACGGTGTGGTCTCTCCCCCTTACACTCTCTTGGCAATCATGTGATAGAGTCGGCGAACGAGATTCTGCAGACGCGCGATGAGCCAACACGTTGTATCCTAGTCAAAACGCGTTGGCACACGCTAGCGCGTTCGGGCCTGTGTAAGGGGCTGGTTAAGACGCTGTGGCCTCAAACTTATTCTCAAACGATCAAACATATTCTCAAACGATCAAACATATTCTCAAACGATCGCAAAAGGCGATAGTAGCGCTTTTGATGACGTAAAATCTGATGCTTTCAATAACTGAAGAAACTCTTGCCTGTGACGTCATTGTTGCACTGGCCGTTGGTGTTACGAATATTTCACAACACATGAGTGAGTGTACCGTAAGAGCGCAGAGCGACCCGAGTGTGGCGTTTTCGAGCGTATGCTGGCTTGTACGCAGTGGCCAGCCTTGGCTGTGGCTACTTGAAATATAGGACATGTTGAAAATGCTTTCAACGTTTTTTTGTGCATCGACCGAGGACGGAATACTGGAAGCTACCGCCTACGTCACTGAATTGCCAGTCTTCACCACCAACCTACGGTGATAAGGTGTGTTCGTTTATCCCATGCATTGCAGGAGCGCCGCAGAGCACAGTCACGTCGACGGAAATCCTAGATGGCGCCCTCACTTTTCCGGTTTTGCTCAGTATCCACTCAGCGCGCCAAAAAGGCGATACTTTTGCGATTGTCGCCTTTTGCGATCGTTTGAGAATACGGCCCCTGGTAGTTCCGCGTTCATCGAAGACTGGAGCCTTTGCATAGTCAGCGCCCGCCGTTCGCTCTCTCTCGCCACACGGCGAGCGCTGAGGTGGTGGCGCCCCCTCTAGCGCTCAAGCAAATGAACATGCCACGACGATGCAAGGCCACGACAGCAGACGACGATGCACACCGGCACCCTAAGGTCTTCGCCCCTAAAACAGCCCAAGATTAAGTTTGTGGCCTCTGCTGAGAGCGTTTTATCAAGTCGGTGGAAACTACACGAGGCAACGTCCCCAGTCAAGTAATTGATTGCAACTGCCGATATGGGCTACTAGCCACCACTGTGACGACAGCTACCAACGAGGCTAAAACGCCGAAGTCTAAGTCGGCAGACGAGAATCTCAGCGCGTTAAAAATATGCCAGCGGGATGCCTGCGGTAAAGGTAAAGATGTCAAGGCACAGCTTCTGTAGCAACCGACTCCACTGCCCTACGAAGCCCTTGGTTCAGAA
Source organism: Rhipicephalus sanguineus (assembly GCF_013339695.2). NCBI lineage: Eukaryota > Metazoa > Arthropoda > Arachnida > Ixodida > Ixodidae > Rhipicephalus > Rhipicephalus sanguineus. The sequence continues at coordinate 55,228,783 of NC_051182.1, forward strand.
GCGGTTGCCAGAGAGGTACTGCAATGTTTTTCTGCTGCACTTTCCGCAGCAGAAATGACTTTCAGCAATGACTTTCTGCTGCATCCGAAAACACACAACTGAACACTTTCTATGTCGGTGGTGGTTCCAAGCTGAAAAGCGTTTTGGCAAGGAAGATTATTCACTTTTCCGGCATCGTGAACAGTGTACTCATACACAACTCGGCCAAGCATGAAACCGAAGGTACTATTGCACTGAGGGCCGACGGGAGCACATATATGATCGGCGGAACGACGCAGAAGTGCGAACTCGATGCAACGGACATTTTGACCAATGTTATGCTCTTGAATCATATGTCATCTTTTACACGCAGCAATGTAGCTGGTCACCGTAAGAAAAGACCGCTGCGCGTGACTGTCCTGAGAAAGCGCGCATTTTCCAACTGTGGTCTACTTTACGCAATTGATGTCGTCACATGTTCAAGGGGACTCCAACCTCCCGACGAAGGGTGCAATCTTCTTTTCCCAGCTACTCCACTACCAACTATCATACCTTTCCTCTCCCCCTCCCCGCGGTGCAAAGTTGTGTGTTGTCGGAGTCAGTTGGATGAAGAGGAAGAAAGCCACATGGCACGGGATTGCAGAGAAACGAGGAGGATGATGTGACGCTCACGTGATGGTGCTATGTTTGCATTAGATATAGTGTTCCTTTCTGTTGTATTGACGTCTGCGATTTTAAGGGCTCAGAAATATTTTACAGCGAAAGCTGTAATGAGATCACAAGAGGGCCGTTTTTGGCGCAGTAGTTGTCCGCCGCCCCGCCGCCGGTGTCCGTAACCACTATCGCTCGAAATAAGAAAAAAACGAAATAAGAAAAAATTTCCAGAATGGGACGAGGTTCGAACCTGGGCCTTCTGCGTGGGAGCCCAGTATCCTACCTCATGGCCATGCCGGTGCATGAAACTGCTTTGCAAAAAGACCCTATACAGTCTTGATGTCGGGAAGGAACCACAACATATGTAATGTAGCGTGGTAGAAGAATAAAATAACAACCAAGTGTCACACAATGCGAATTGCGCAACAAGTGAGTTGTTGAATGCTTCCAACCCATTACAAAGGGCTCTGCCAGCCATAATTCTTCATCGTCATTAGCCACAGCATCAGCAAAGTGCACATAACGCCTTACAGGTGTTTAGTATGTACCAAGGTTCTGCGCAGAATGACGCAAAATTGCGCAGTGGCTGCTTCCTTCCTTCACAAAAATTATGATTTATAGCCTAGTGGGTTCCTCGCAAGTGCACTTCTATTGATTGTCAAGGAAGCCCATAAGGCTCCCATGATCCATTTCCTCAGGGTCTCAATAAAGTTATTTCCCTCTCTCTACCTCTTTGTCAAGTTAGCGTATGATATAAAGCGTGGTAGGAGAATGAAATAACGATCGGGCGTCACACAATGCGAATTACGTAACTAGTGGGTCATTTAATGCTTCCAACCCATTACAAAAGGCTCAGTCATAATTCTTCATCGTCATCAGCCATCGCAACAAGAAGCTGCACATAATTATTTACAAATGGCACCTCGCTTCTCCGCAGAATGACGAGCAGTGTCATTGTGGGTGCTTCCAACTTCACAAAAATGATCATTTGTGGCGTAGTGGGTACGTTGCTAGTGTAGTTGTATTAGTAGCCACAAGAGAGTTTATAACGGGCTCTAGAAATGCCGCTCTTCGAGCTTTCGCTGTGACTGGGCTGCGCTTTCCGCGCAGGCCTGGCATTTCTTTGTGAGTGTGGTGAAAATGAGAAGATCGTTCGTCCCATCGGCGGCAGCAAGGGTGGTCTTGCCTCATAAAAAAAGGAATTATATTTTTACTTTGATGTTGAAAATCGTGAAAGAATGACCGCTAGCGTCACCCAACGGCGATGTGGTTCAATCCACTGGTACGACAAGAAATCTTCGCAGGTAGACACCTTTTGCCTAAAAACAAACATTTTTTCCTAGGTGCGCTGAAAATTAAAAAATTGCGAATTTGGCGGAAAAGTGTTTTTGCGGCCGAAATTTGCATACTTTTTTTCAGGGGAAGAAATTTTTTTTTCGCAAAACTAACTTTAAAACCATTGTTCTGGGTGTAATGCCTAGACCTACAGCAACTTTCATCAAAATCGGGAATGGTAACCGGGACCTCGTGTTCGATCTTATCTGGACACACCCATGACATTATTACATTGCGTTGGGGTTTCAGTACAGTTTTGCGCAATACACAGATGCACACAGCATTGCGATTCGTTGGAACGGAACAAGGCGAGGGGCCAGAACAACAGCATAAAAGAGGGACATACATACATATTGACATACACAGTGTCGCAATTTGTTAGACCACTATTGTTAGAACAAATAAACAGCAAATAGAGAGGGCGAAACAAACATGGCTACGTGCGCGGTTCAGGAGAGAAAGAAACAAAACAAAAAAAGTTATAAACGCAAGAATGCGAATATTGTGCTAAGGGGAGATCCATACCCTTCGGGATGAACGGAGAATATGGTCACGGACGCCAGATGTAAATGCACAGCGCGTGTGTCCTTGTTCGGCGAGTTGTCTTGTGGAAGCGCGTCGAAAGTCGTTAAGTGCGTGCCCACCCGTCTGCCTGAGGGGATGGGGTTCAGCGTGGCTATTTAACTCGACCGTTTACCTCGGAGGCCTTGCAGGAGCTCGCAGGTGCAGAGTAATGAAAACAGATGCAGGATAGGCGGAATGCGCGAGTACATCAGACATTTCTTTCAACAAAAGAGCCCTTATACGTACACATATACACGCACATATATATGAGCATATATGCGCACGCACATACATATACATAAACACACATACACATATAAAACAACAACCGATGTTCTAGCGAACGCGAATGGCTTACAAAGTTACATAATCTGTACACGGAGGAAGGATCACGCACGCCGATTCACACAGGAATGATAATGAAATGACGAAAATAATATTATTGAAGGAAATATGTGACTTTCGACTCCGTACCCGTAATCACAATACAGAAAAGAACAGAATATGAATTCACCAAGGAAATAAAAAAAATAGTAGTGCAGTTGTGCATGGGTCGATGTGACTAAGCGTGATGTGGTAACACCTATGTACATTTCCATCAGGGCCACAGCGGAAAATGTGTGGAAGGGGTGGCCAAGATCATTGACATGTTTGGAGAGGGGAAGGTGCGATAGGGCCTTTACGTGTGCTCTGTGGTTTTTGATTCTCATGGTGAACGCAGTCTCTGTTTGACCAAAGCACTGGGGATAACATAACATACACTCTAGAAGGTATACGATGTACGCGCTGTCACAGTTGAAGCTGTCTATCTGATAAGAAAATGAAGACGCAGTACTGGTGACAGTGGACACGCTGTTTATCATTGGACAGAGTTTGCACCTAGGCTTGTTGCATGGGCCGCTGCCTGTGAATTCAGGACTGTTGACTTTAGAGGGCATTACAATATCTCTAATGTTCCTTGCCCATCGTTCTGGAGATGAACAACTTTGAGTTCAATAACACGCACAAGTCCAAATGAATGGAACCCTAATGGAAACAACGATAGGGCCCCAACTATGTAAATATTTTTCTAGGCACATTAAAATCTGAATTTTCGAGCAGCGCCCCATTGAGCCCCTTTTTTTATCGAAGGTTCATCGATGACATTTTTCTCGTTTGGTGTCACGGAGAAAAGAAGCCTATAGATTTCATCAGTGCTATCAACAACGCCCACGAGAACATTTCATTCTCTCATGAATATTCGGCACCTACCATTACTTTCCTTGATGTTACAGTGAAAATGTCGGACAATAAGCTTGTGACCAGAGTGTATAGAAAACCAACCGACCGACACCAATATCTCCACTTTAGCAGCAACCGCGTCAAGCACTGTAAACTCGGCATACCATGCAGCCAGTGTCTTTGGTTTAGGCGTATATGTGGCGCGCCGTGCTTTTCAAGATGGCGCCAGGAAGAGGGTCAACGCGATTGTTAGCATAAGAACAGATAGGACGTGCGGACGCAAGGCCCGTGCCACTTTCACCGGATGAAGTCATGAGCTGCGCTGAAATGGATATGAGACTAAAATACTTTCCAAACCATGGAAAGTGCTAAGTACTCGCCACCTAATTATTTGCTGCGGTGAGAAAGGTTATATTTCAGCTCCGTTACCGTGCATAACGATGCTTTGCGAAATCCTGTTCGTGTGCTACATAAAACGGCATGAACTAGAATTGACGTATGAGCTGAACGGAACTCCGAGGTAGTACGTACCGAGCCTGCCTAGCGAATTTGCCGCAGTAGTAGGCCGCCAGCGAGTAGAGCCATCGCTGCTGCACGGGACCGCACGTTTAACGTGGTGATGGTTTGCAAACATAATACGCCGTCGTCATTACTTGCGCAGTCGAGAACGCGGAGTTACGTCTTTACGGAACACAAGCATTTAACATTCCATTCAGTAGCGCTTGTGTCACAGCCATGCTGTGACTCTCGCCGTGTGCAATTCACTTCACTCGCATGTTGCAGGTTCGATCAGCACGACCAAAACATGAATATAGAAACGAATACACACGTATGCTTTTCGCAACGTCGAAGAAGTTAGCCGAGAGTCGTGGATTGTGGCCGTGACTGCACCTTCCATCGCCCTAACCATTTCGCTTCACTGGTCAAGCTCCAGCGTGTTGGCGGTATGCGGCGCTCCATAACACAATAACTGTGATACATGCAATGCACAAGAGGAACTATGCTTTTATTTTGATCTCACTCAAGGATATTATGCATTAAATACAAAGTGACTTACAAACGTGAAAGAACATTAACGCACGAGGGGATGTGAAGTGCAACTCGCTTAGCAGCTCATCGTTCAACGTCGCTGTCACTCTCGGTGCTTTCACAGTCTTCTACGTCCAGTGAAAAATCCTCGTCGTCAAGATGGTTTCTTTCAACATCACTGCTGAACGCAATCTGAAGAATTTCCTCCGCCGAACGACTTCGACCACTCCACGTCAGTATGTTTACAATTAGAGAGACGTCTGGGCACGGAGAACATCTTGCTCTCAGACCGGTCAACAAGCAAATCTCTTTGAGCGTGCTGCCACCCATCAACAAACGTACAAAAACAAGCGGCGCAGCGCTGGCTACGAAACCAATACACTGCCGAAGGACGGCGTGGAAAGCGTTCGCTCCACGAAAGGCGTCAAGCAGACGCGTCCTCGAATGATTTAAATATCGCTCACACGATTCGTAACAGCGCTTTGGTGACAAAGGTTAGAGGCCCTATTTTAATGTATCGCCAACTTCACATCGCTCAGTTATACAAGAGCACATCGCGAGGTCGCGCAACCTCCCGCGTACAGTGTTACGGGATTCATGCACTATAAGAAACACTGACCAATGTTATATGCAAGTAAAACAGGCTGAGCTTCAACTGAATATGTCAGACGATATCATTTAACTAACATACGTGGCTACAGAAAGCCTCGCGAAGCTGATAGTGTGCATACGCTGTGGGCTAGCATTGAAAGCGCGAGTTGCCACGTATTTTGACGAAAACTTCGCGTCTCGCAACAACGAATCAGATTTCTCGTGTCACAGAGGGCCCGGTTTGTTCACTGATGCAGGGAACAAGCAAAGTCGTAGTTTTTCTTTCTTGGTACGCGTTAACGCTGAGGCTAGCACAGCCGAACAAGGGAGCAACTGCGTAGTGCTGCCATTTTGTCGTCTACTAACCCTCTACGAGAGGACGCTCCTGAATTCCGCTTGGCGGCGCGACAGTCTATGGACATTGCGAATAGTTGCACAAAGCGTCGCAGGACACCGCCGCTGTTCGCGCTATTGCCGCTTATAGCTCCCGTTAGGTGCCGATTTGTAATACGAAAAATGTTTAAAACGGCCTAAAACAGGGAAACAAATATAAGTAAAACAGTGGCGTGGTTCCGTATCAAACATTCACATTGAATGAGTGCAGAAACAGAATACAGACGGCGCCCTTAATAGCTATGAGCATGAAGGATCATCAACTTCCCTGTTGAGACAATAGGACATTCAGTGTCTATGGAAAATTGCCTCAAACGGCTCATTGGGACGCTCATGAGCAAAACAGAGCCTTCAGTAAAACAACGTTTCTCGAATCCCCTTCCTAACATCTTTAAGATGGCTCCTCATCATTTACATTATTGTAATAAAAACTAAATTTCGATATTTTCGTAAGGAGTAATCAGAATGTTTTGTACTGTAACTCAAGGGACACCCACATAATTATATATTTGTTTTCGAAATTCCCTTGGCAACGTGTAAATGTGTAAACAGAAGTAGAAACATAAAGCAGAGAGAAGATTAAAGCAGAGGTCTTATTTTGGGAGCGCGTTACAAAAGACATACTGCAGTGACCCGACCGCAGTAACAGCACAGAGGCCTAGGTAATGTATGGGATGCAAAATGACAGCAAAGAAAGCACTCGCGCTGATAACCAAATTGTGATTTGATAATTTTTTCGAATTAATGTAGCAGGAAGTGAAAAATACGGTACGCCAAGATATTTTTTGTTAGGTAAACGCTTGCTCTATTAGATTTAGCATCAGTACTAATGGTGCTAAAATTGTTAAAATCTTATTTGCATATAAGTTAATTCATTGCATGCAAGTCAAACTTACACCCACGAGATCCTTCAAAATCGCTGATATGTAAAATCCACGAGGAGGAGGATACAACTTTAGTGACGCCATGAAGTAGGTCAGGTGAGGGGGGGGCGTTCAGGGAAGAGGAAGCCGATGGGCCCTCGGGCCACTCTAGGTGGCCGAAAGTCCTTGCGCTTCGGCGACCCCCATGGCCCAGCACACTATCCCGAGTTGGTCGTCCGGTTGTGAGCTGCGTAAAGCAGCCTCCCCACAAGACACAAAGCGACCCCATTCTTGCACGCATCACATTTCGTGACGGGAGCAAGACGCAAGATGTAAGAGAATCTTCAATAACGACGCTGAGAAAAAAAAGTGCATATATAGGCAGCGACCAAATGAGTAAAGCCATTTGATCGTTTGCGCTCCTTCTGTTTGCTCTGTCCTATCCTTCCTGTGTTCGTCCGAATAAATGCGCAACGATTCCCAACCCAGACATACACCAACTCGCACAGCAAGAAGTTCTTCTAAAACACTGTAGCAATATCAGTATTTGCGCGATAGACGGTGCACGCAGTGGAGTACGCGGCGCCGGACAGTGGCTCAGAGCAAGTGTCGCGGCATTGGCGCAACTAAATAAAAAGAAATCTAGAAAACAAAATGTACGTCGGCTGGGCGTAGACGTCCGCGCGCTTGTCTTCCTCATCTTCTGGAGGACTGGATGACTTCTGCCCTCACTGGAGGACTCTGGCGGAAGAACAAAATTGCGTCACTGCCATTAGACTTTTTCAGATGGCTTAGTGGCAGCAGTACCAGCTTGGGAAGCGGAGCTTGGCCAGCGATTATTGTTTCGCACGGTTGTGTTGCGATAGAAGTATCTTGTACCTTAAGATACAAGATACATTATCGAATGTATCGGAAATTCAGATACAGATACTCGTCTTTCGAGACGTATCGCGATACAGATACAAAATACCCATAGAGTCTCTAAGAGAGTATCTAAGATACATGTATCTTCGATACTGCCCAGCACTGGCCTAGCTAACACAAGGCGTGGTGGTCGCTCAAAACTTTGAAGGGCCTGCCGTACAGGTAGGGGCGAGACTTAGATGTAGCCCAGATGATGGCCACGCACTCTTTTTCTGTTGTGGAATAGTTGATTTCTGCCTTTGAGAGCGACCGGCTTGCATAGCTCGTAACCCTTTCCAGTCCGTCGGTCTTCTGCACAAGGACGGCGCCGAGGCCCATGCTTCTTGCGTCGGTGTGGATTTCCGTATCGGCGTATTCGTCGAAATGCGCGAGTATCGGAGCCGTCTGTAGGCGTCGTTTCAATTCTTGAAATCCTTGAACTTGCGCCGTTTCCCACCTGAATTCGACGTCGGTCTTCGTAAGTTGCGTCAGTGGCTCGGCGATCCGTGAAAATTCCTTGACGAAACGTCTGGAATAGGCGCACAAGCCCAGAAATCGGCGTACGGCCTTCTTGTCGGTCGGCGGCGGGAAGGCAACAATGGCAGCGGCTTTCCGCAGATCTGGATTAACTCCGGACCTGCTAATGACGTGGCCCAAGAACAACCGTTCATCGTACGCGAAGCGGCACTTTTCTGGATTGAGCGTCAGTCCGGAGGTCTTTATGGCTTGAAGTACAGCTTCAAGGCGCCGGAGGTGTTCGTCGAAATTTGGTGCAGACGCAACGACGTCATCCAAGTACACAAGGGACGTCTGCCACTTCAATCCAGCCAGCACGGTGTCCATAACGCGCTGGAACGGCGCGGGTGTCGAGCAAAGACCAAATGGCATGACCTTGAACTCGAAGAGGCCGTCTGGTGTTATAAAGGCTGTTTCCTTTCGGTCTCTCTCGTCGACTTCGATTTGCCAGTAGCCGGTCTTGAGGTCCATCGACGAAAAGTAGGTCGCGTTGTAGAGTTGATCTAGGGTGTCGTCTATCCGTGGGAGAGGGTAGACGTGATTCTTTCTGATCTTGTTCAGGCGACGATAATCGATGCAGAAACGTAGGGTTCCGCCCGTCTTCTTCATTAACACCACGGGTGACACCCACGGACCCTTCAAAGGCTGGATGATGTCGTCGCGTTGCATTTCGTCGAATGGTGTCTTTGTGGCCTCGCGTTCTCACGTCGAAACGCTGTACGGGCTCCGTCGCGGTGGCGTGGCACTTTCCTCCGTATTGATGCGGTGTTTTACTACTGGGGTCTGCCGAATTCTTGACGATAGCGATAAGCAGTCCTTGTATTACAGGAGCAGGGTTTTGAGTTGTTCTTGCTTATGTTCCGGAAGGCTCGGATTGACGTCGAAAGCTGGTTGAGGAGCTCGGTTCGTTGGAGTAGATTCGGTAGAATCGATGAGGGCGAAAGCTCTGGTGGCTTGCACAATTTCTTCGATGTAGGCAACCGTCGTGCCTTTGTTCACGTGCTTCTACTCGTTGCTGAAATTCGTGAGCATCAATGTTGACTTCCCTCCACGCAGCTCGGCTATTTCTCTTGCGACGCAAATCTCGCGGTTGATCAACAAGTGCTGGTCTCCTTCAACGACGCCTTGCAGGTGTGCTGATTTTTTAGTGCCGACGGAAATGATGACGCTGGTGCGAGGTGGGAGTGTGGCATGGCCTTCCAGCACATTCAAGGCGTGCTCTCCTGGCGGCGTGTGTGGTGGTAATGCTTGTTTCTGTGGAGAGTGTTGTCGACTCGGATCTCAGGTCGGTGGCTGCACCATGTAAGCTTAGGAAGTCCATACGCGCAAGCTCTGGACGCTCTGCTCGCGCAAGCTCTGGAATATTATAGACTATTCGCGTCCTGTGCGCAATGTTAACAATGTTATCTATGATCTACTACAATCGCGAAGTTTCTCGAACACTGCGGCGCGGTCAGCGTCGAGCGTTGCTAACCATCCTTGCTGGTCAAACCCGAATACATCAAAATAAAACAAGAAGCGGGCGTGGCACTATTTATGATTAGGCTTTTATTCTCTGTTTATATAGAGGAATGCGTCCAGTGAAACATTTATTTGCTGGGCAGCAATCGCGGGGTACGTTTCCCCTCTTGTGTCCGTTTGTCTGCGCTGCTTTATCCATTTCCCATAAACCACGTTCAATTAACAAAATTTGGCGTTCCATATATATATATATATATATATATATATATATATATATATATATATAGTGCCCGCGGAAGCTATACGACTCACACCTCTGTCAATAACATCTTACACACTAAAGCTTGTATTTCATGATAGCTATCTCAGCCCAATGGATTAAATGCATAGCAATAAGTGAAACTCCAGAGTACTCACGTTGAACGACCGTTGTTCACAAGACCGTTGTTGACCGACAGAATCGTCGAAAGGCGTTCAGGCGTTTTTCGAAGAAATTCGCAACACGTGCAAGGAAACAATGGTATGCCCCACTGCCAGGTGCTGGTAAACATGCGATGGGTAAACATAATAATAATAATATCTGGGGTTTAACGCCCCAAAACCACGATATGATTATGAGAGAGGCCGCAGTGGAGGGCTCCGGAAATTTCGACCACCTGAGGTTCTTTAACGTGCCCCTAAATCTAAGTACACGGGCCTCAAACATTTTCGCCTCCATCGAAAGTGCAGCCGCCGCAGCCGGGATTCGATCCCGCGACCTTCGGGTGAGCAGTCGAGCGCCATAACCACCATACCACCGTGGCGGGGTGATGGGTAAACAGAGAGCGGTTGATGATCGCGATTACTGTGTAATTTGGCATATCTATTCCCGGAAATTGGTCAAGAAGTCGGTCGAGTCATGGACCACCTCTCGGGTTTGCTGAAGGAAAAAAACAGATTTTACGAACAGCAAAGACTGCCTTGAATATTTCATCCAATTTCCGTAGTCGTGAAAGCCGCACATAGAGTCTACTGCTGCCACTTCCTGAAGTGCCCTCTATTCATCATAGGTCCCGTTTACACATATTTTGGTGTGCAAGGCGCTATCTGTATTTTGCGATACAATTGATTGCTCCTATTCGCACGCTAGCAATCCCCCCCTCCCCCCCCCCGCGCGTGCCTTAGCAGCCCTATTTCGCGGTGCATTCATTTCAGGACATGCAGTGTATTCCCGCAATGAACCTTGCACAGCCAAAATTCAAAATTTTGGTCGCACGTTTGACAGATTCATTTTGCGCGTCTTGCTCTCACCTAAATGCACAACTGACCCGACTGGACCCGTGCCCTACCTCCTACTCATGCGCTAATGAGGAATCTAGGCTTCTGCATCGCCATTTCATCATTGCACAGCGAACAGCTATGAAGCCTCGGCACACACTTCTTATATGGAAGAGTTTGTGACTTCTGAACAGCGCATACACACTCCTCGGAAACGGCCAAATGTATATGTACCAAATTAAGTGCCGACAGCCCCTCAAAAGCACATCTATTGAATAAAAGGCACGGCTATGCCAACGATATACAGAGAATGGAAAACGCCGTGCTGCCCGTAGCCTAGAAGTAGACGTGCTTCACCGCTACAGACGAACTGAAGCCAAGGGCAAGTAGAACTGCGTGATGAACCCGCACGTGTCTTGTTGGCTAGTCACTCTAACGCTCCCGCGATGCGAGCTCATGACCGAGTGATAGAAACGTTGACTTCTCAGCAGTAATTTGGTATTTCACTTTACCGCGCTTGGCGAATAGCAAAAAAAGCGGCAAACGGAAACGAGAAGCGCAGCTTTGGCTTCTAAATGAGGCCATATACCGTAAGCTTAGCTCGGACTCGAATCACAACGAAAGAGGGCAAGCGCGTTTCACGAAGCGCGCTGAAGTATGTTCTTTGTCATTTCTCGAGAATGCATCTCCACAAAAATTTCAAGAATACGTTAACACAAACTGACTTACAAGAGTCGGTCGCACGCCTCGCACGCTTACACAGACGAGGCACTGGGCTGTGTATTCCATGTCTTTTTCTTGTCCTCAACTTCGCAGCGCTACCTTTTTCCTACAGTATGTTCCAACTAGCCCCAAAACAAGATCTTCTTTACCACTTGCCTTGTCCTCCTGCTTAGCTTCGAGCAAACGCGACGGGCGACAGACACGAGCAAATGTTCGAGGCGTGCAACGAACTCTTGTAAGCCAGTTTGTGGTAACCAATTCTGAAAATTTTTGTGAAAATGCATTCTTGAAAAATGACAAAGTGCAATAAACTTTGCATATCCTGGTTCGAGACTCTTAATATAACACGTATGATATGTTACTATTTTATCTGTAAAATAATAGCCGCTCACATACCTCTGCCTGCGACCTGAGCGCTGAGTGAGTGGTGCCTAATGTGGCATTCGCACGGCGGTAAGACTTTGTGGTAAAAGACTGGTTTGCTACCTCTTACAGCGAAAGCTGTTATGAACTAACAGCAGCCATTTTTGGGGTCGTAATGGCCCGCCGCCGCCGGTGTCCGTAAATGGAATCACGTGAGTAAGGACAAAAAAATAAAATGAGAAAAAAATCTATGATAGCATGGCATTCCAACCGGGGCCTTGTGCGTGGCAGCCGAGTCTTCTACCACCGAGCCACGCCGGTAATCTTGTTTTCTTCATTACAGGGATGGAAACAGATGTACTAAGATGGACAATACAAAAGATAATAATCAAACATACGGGAAACCTGTCTACAGCGTCACTGCAACGTTCATATGTACCGCTTAAAACTCATCAAAAATACCTTATACAGGTTTGACATCGGCGAAGAAATACCGTTACGATGTGTCCTATATTCTGGTACAAGAATAAAGACGTCGCACAATGCGAATTGATAAACGAGTAGGTGGATGAATGCTTCCAACGCATTAAAGAAGACTCAACCATAATTCCTCATTTTCATCAGCCACAGCATCAGCCAGAGCACAAAGCGCACAAAACGTTTTACGGGTCTGTAGCTGGTATCATGCTTCGCCGCAGAATGACCAATATTGGCATACTGGATGCTTCCCTGCTCTACAAAATAATTATAATTTACGGCGAAGTGGGTGCCTCGCAAGTGCAGCTGTATTAGTTGCTAAGGAATCACGTTAAGATTTGCAATATAGCCTGACAAGACAGTAAAATAATGACCGGGCGTCACACGATGCGAAATACTTTAGTGGGTTGTTTAAAGCTTCCAACTGATAACAAGAGACTGAGCTATAATTTTTCATCGTCATCAGCCACCGTATTAACAAAGTGCACATCATGCCTTAGAAATGTATAGTGGGTAGCTCGCTTCTTCGCAGTATAAAGCACTATGGCCTAGTGGATGCTTCTCTATTTTACAAAAATTATGGTGATTTATGACATAGTGGCTGCCATACAAGTGTACTTGTACTAGATGCCCGATGACAATATACAATAGGCTCTGGAAAGCTGGCTGTTGTTTATTTGCTTGTTGCTTTTGTAATCGATGGGAGTCGCTACTGTGTTTGCCGACCAGCTAGCGGGTTGCCGTCTAACTACAATAACTGCAACAATAAGCCTCCGCAGGATGGCGCGAATACCGGTGTCCAGATCTACCCTGTCCATTAATGTACTACCGTTTTACACAATACCGGATCACGAGACGTGCACAGCAGCAAGAACGTAAGTTGCGACGTTTTTCCGCATGCCTAGAGTATGTAAAACTGCAATTACTTTTTCACGTTTCACTAACCTTCTGCTGTATAGCGGTTAGCGGCATTCTCCCTGACATGCAATATTTTACATTTTTTTTCTACGAGGGAGCATGTGCACTACAGAAGTGTATGGCATATTGTATAGCCGCACGAAGCGTCGCATGACACCACCGCTATTCGAAATATTGCCACTGTTAGCTCCTATTACCTGGTGATTACATGGTAAAAACGTGGTTGACGCTCCTATTTAGGAACTGGTATAACATGAACGTCAACGGTGTCCCCGGTGTCCCCACAAAAGACGTGCAATGTTTATTGTACATTCATATACCAGAGGTTGTACAATATCTATTGGTGTTTGGCAGATAGAGCACCGCTTGATGTGGACGTATTATCACGCTCAGTATGTGCTACATCACGCGAGCGCGTGGCCGAGCACTCTGCAAGGTTGTATAGCGGTTGATCACAACGTACTTTCGAGTTATCTGGAGAGAGTTTGGCTGCTCGTTCGAGCGCGCATCGCCCCCACTGGCTTGTTTTCACCCTCGAAGTTATCATTTTCGAAGCTGATACCATCTCAGGGTAAAGCGAGGTAGAGGGGAAAGCAAGTGGAGGGGATGCGCGCTCGCAGCGACACCTTTCTTAGTTTTATTGGAATAGTCTCATTATTGACGTATGACTCTTCACGAGTCATATGCCGCAAAAATTTTTCGAATCCGTCAAGTCTAAGTGGTGTTACCAAATTATAGAGATCACGTTCCGCAGCTTTCTTCCTCCACTCAACGCCGCGAGCGCGCAGAAAGCTGTGCGGGGCGTGAAGGGAGGGAGGACGGAGGTGCGAGGAGGCGCCGAAGAGTTACGTCAGCGCCGGCGGCATTTCTTCGTTTTTTTCACTCTGGCGTCTGGGCGCAACCACGTGGTCTGTGGCGCCACTTCCGGTCGGCTTGCTTGGTCGTCGTCGAGCGGAGGCTATCGCACCGTGTATCGCGCGTGCTTGAAAACTGCAAGTCAGTTTGGTAATGTTGGGTGTGCACCTCGAACTGCAGTAGTGATTTCATCGCTCTGCCAACCATGGACGCAAACCTTCGTGCGCGTTTGGAACGAATGACAGCTGAGATGGGTTTCGACCCACGCTCCGATACACCGCCTCGTCGCACTGCTCGCACATGAATCGTATTCAACACGGCAAAGCTGCGTCCACCCTTCTCCCATTGGCGGTACTTCGATGCTGTTTGCTCTTCGAATGCTGGCGCACAGCGAGTGCGGGCTGACAACAAAGAACTAAAGACTAGAAGAAAGGATCGTGGGGCATCGGGCCGGCGCTCACCCATCCCCCGGCTGTCTGCAGCTACCGTGAAAATGCGAGTCTGGTTGTTGTGTCGCGGTTTCTCGGGAACGTGTGCCTACGGGGAGGATACGCCGAGGTACGGCTCGATGACATACTGAACAGACAGCGAACGGGACTCTCGCCATACAGCGAACACAGCTATCCTAAACTAGCTGGCGTTAGCATTGTTATCGGAGAAATGCTGCACCGCTGCCTCGGTCGTTCGTGAGAACGGCAACCGGCGATGGTCAAAAGCACAGAAATATTCACGATTTCAGCACTGCGCTTGGTGAAGAAAACGCGACCACGCAACTACGAGCAGATGAGCTATCGGTGAGGCCGGAAGTGCTAATATTAATGTTTGTTCGGTGTTTTAAATGCATAACACAATATAAACATACAAATTATGTACTTATTGAACTCAAAATTGACAAAGAAGGTAATAATGAGGGTGTTATCGTGATTATAACATCAGCCAATGGTGGAACTGCCGACAATCACGCCATATATTGCGGACTAATACATCATTTGTCGAGAGAAGAGGGAGCGATTTTCAGCTGTATTTGAGAATTTATTGTAAATTCCAGGCCGCTCGCTTCGCTATAATATTTGGCTGGCCTGTTCTCGGTAGCCTCGACTACCGAGTGGCAGCGCTTTTTGACCCTGCTCAAAAAGTGTTGCAGGGCCCCTTTAATCGGCGCAACTGCACAACCTTTCTGAGCACTCGGCCACGCGCTCGCGTGATGTAGCTCATACTGAGCGCGATAGTACCTACGTTGAAGCCTGGCGTCACATTTCTATCCCTACGGCAAACACCCATAACAATGATTAAATATTTGTGGTAGTTGTATTAGTTTACACATACCTGGACACATGCGGTGAATGTTGCGCAAAGATGGCGTAAACATGCGCATAACAAACACTGATACACTATACGCACTTTTTCAGAGCGTCGTCATTTGAGGAGTGACACGGCAAGGCGTCCCCTTCCTTGTAATATGGCAACCGAAACCACTGCTCATGCGCGCACTACAACAGGGTGCTTCACTACCGCTAGAGGCAGAGTTCATAGCTCGAGCCGTGAAAGCTCATAGGCGTTCCGCTTCCCGCTGACGTGTTTCTGCACCAAAGCACCCACATGCACGACATTCGCTCGTCCACGTCGTTGCCTTTCTGCGGCGATTATTGCAGCCGTTTTATTTTGTCGGTACCAGTGTACACGAGGCAGCAGGCGGCGGAGGAACGCAATCGGTCCATTTGAAAGCGTCCCTATGCTGGCGAGGTGGCGTCACACGCTGACGCGAAAGACAAATCACATAACGGCGTCGTCCCTGAATCGAATCACCGCATAGCCTCCTTTCACTAACCATATATGTAGGCGACCGTCATGTTTGGCCGAATGACGCGCTACGGTGAGAGCATTTGCTTGGCGGCTGCCGAAACCTGCTGGCGCACGACACGGTGCACCCTGTTTGTGGCTCTCAGTGGCGGGCGATGACAGATTCACAAGCGCTGCAGCCGCTAAGTCTTGTCTGAATGTCGGAACGTGCATCTTCTTTCATGTGACTACATGTTCAAACCGTGGAAATGTGCCAGGGAAGTTGTCAAACTTCGCCAGAGATTTCACCTACATCGTCACGAAGGTTTGAATCGCTGAAACACCAGGCAGCTGACCACACTCTTTTTTTAATCTGTACGATATCAAGAAAGGCTTAAACTTACGCATTTACGCATGTAAATGGACAAGACAAATCCAGTGCGCTGTATTGTTTCTTTTTTTTCTGAAATGCAGCTGCGATAGATATTTTCGTGCTGCGCTAATGTCCCACCTTGTACTGCACGATGGCTGTTTTTTCTTCTCTCGCAAAATGCAACGGAATCACTTTGATTAGGCGAGAGAGAGAGAGGTTTATTTATAGAAAGGCAGAGAGGTCGACCTGAAAGATAACATGCTCTAGCCTGCTACTCTACACCGGGGGTGGGGAAAGGGGAGAAAAAAGAATGATAGATGACGATGGTGAGTAAGGGAGGTGAGTATGTACAGTCCAGTCTAGGTGACGTAGTACTATAGCCGCGCATCCAGTCCAGTGGCTTGTAGGAAAGATGCGACCGCTCTTATGACCACAGTTGTGCTGTTGGCGTCAGGCCAAGGGCCCAACACAACTTCATCATTTAATGGCATCTTATGCACTCCTTCAGTGAAAAAAAAACAGTTTCTGTCGTTCGCGTGCGTATGCTGGTCAGGTACAAAATATGTGCTCAAGTGTTGCCGGCACTTGACAGTGATCACAGGTGGGACCGGTGTCGCTGCAGCCGATGATATGTGCATAACGTCTTGTGTAGGCAACACCAAGACGATTTCGGTGAATCATACTTGTGTTGTGTCGTTTTAATTTACGAGGCATTTCGGGGTCCCATTTGTGTAATCGCCGGTGTCGTCGCTCCGGTTTGGTCCAGTGCTCAAGTGTGAGGTTACGCATTACGTGCCGAAGCAGGGCGTTCGTGTCTGGCCGTGAAAACGCAATGCGCACTTCAGGGCCACTGGTCAAGGCTCCTTTAGCTTCGGCGTCTGAGTCTTCGTTTCCCATTATGCCGCACTGGGCAGGAATCCATTGGAAGGTCACGAGGTGGCCATTTGTTGAAGCAAGGTGAAGAAGCTCCATAATTTCTATGGCTAAAATATAGTATGGACCTTGTCTCATGACGCAAATAATGGTTTGCAAAGCGGGTTTTGCATCGCAGAATATCGTCCATGTACGAGGTTGCTCTCCAGAAATGAATCTTATTGCCTCCCGGATAGCAACAAGCTCTGCGGCAGTTGATGTGGTCTTGTGGTCTATTTTGTACCGTCGAGCTATAACCATTTGCGGGATGACGAAGGCTGCAGCAGAAGTACATAGCGTGGTAGATCCATCGGTGAACACGTGCACGGTGCCGCCGTACGCTGTATAAATGTGATGTAGGGTCAGTTGTGTGAGGCCAATTGGTGAAACTAGGGACTTCTTCGTAATCCGAGGAATCACAAGGCTAACAGGTGGTTTAGGCAGGACCCACGGAGGTGTTCCAGGATATCTCGGGGAAGAAAAAATTTTCATTGTCAAGCCGCATCTCTCCCCGCTCCTCATTTGTTCGTGAAGCATAGTGAGGGGGCGAGGCTTCAGACGAAGGGATAATCGTTTAAAAAAAAGGGTCTACGGACTATAAGCTTCCCGGGAGTCTACTGTAGTTTAGTATAAACAAATTCTCACTGCGTAATGCATGCACACAATTCACGCGAAATGGAAAACACGCACGTATGACAAAAGCAAGAATTCCAATTATGATATCGTGAAGTATGTATGATGCAAGGCCATTAACAACAAAAGCAGTTTTTTTGTTCACTTAATAATAGTCTTAGCGACGTCATTTCAGTTACGATCATCATCTATGCAATCGAAAGTTCTTGCGTCACAGCGATATTATGTAGCGCGCATCATTTCGCGGTTTGTAGACAACGATTTCCTTACAAGGCGTTTTTCATTGCAACGCGTTTGCGCATCGAGAGTGAGACTTTTGCGACGGGCACTTCAACCTAGCACATCATTCTGGGCTGGTGGAACTGAATTCTGTTAATACGACGCAACTGCTTCAATAGGCACACTTCACATAATCACACACGCACCGGCTGACCGCAATTATCTTTTTTTATAATGCACACATCACTGCGTATGCTCCACACCAGGTTTGTTTACTTTCGCATTGTATTGCGCTAATGGCTTACGTTGGTCGCTTTCTTTCTCTCACGCTTCGTCCACACACACGTCATTCATAGAGGCGCAGTGCATGGCGCATATCTCAATAGATCACCAATATTCCCACTCTGCGAGCTCCAACACACACACACACACACACACACACACACACACACACACACACACACACACACACACACACACACACACACACACGGACATGCGGCAACGCTAATGCCATGGCTTTTGCGGGCGGTAAATCGTACACAGATGCGCACATTCCGACTTCACTTTCAGCTCACTGCCACGGCCGCTGTCACTGCACACGAATGAACGCGACGACAATTGCCGATGTGGTGACCCTCAAGCCATATGCTTGGTGTACCCGAGCGATGGAGGGAACACGCGCCGTGTTGCAACTTCACGCTGCCAAAAGGATGGGACGCGCTAAAGCGTTCTAAAACCATGGCCGCTGTATGTAGCGGCCGTGGTAAAACACTCCGAGCTGCTGCCGTTTCGGTGCACATGAGACGCGGCGCAGTCACACGCTTCTGTGCATCAACTGCCGACTGGCGAGGATGATGGTGGATACGTGCGGATAACAGTAGGAAATAGCTGCTTCTGGAAGAAACAAACGCCGCAGGAAATTCGAACTGGCGAATCTCGCTCTCGATGCAGCGGTACCTCGTCTCTCGTCGCGAACGGCGCCATGTTGCATTTTTCATTGCTTCTTCTTTAACGTTACGTCATGGTATATAGCGGCCGTTGTTTGAAGCGCATAATACAAATGACCAGCGCTACAGTTTACTTTGTATTGTTAGCTTGTCACCGACTATAGTTGCGTGGCAGCAATCGCGGGGTACGTTTTGCCTGTTATGTCCGCTTGTTTGCGCTGCTTTATAAAATCTCCCTTAAAGGGCCCCTCACCAGGCCTCATAGGAAATTTCAGTTAGACGCTGGAAGTTGTTGTGTGCCGAATTAAGAGCAGTATCACGGCCGCTACATAGAAAAAAAACAGGTGCGGCCTGCTGCGTGGCGCCGAAACGGCGTCCGGGGCCTAGTTCTCCTTGCGCCCGCTCTGGCGCCACCACACCGGTCCAGCTGTTCACGGAGAAGCGCTTCGACAGCCGCGTTTGTACGCGCGACACTTACTCCAATCAGGCCGTAGATTACGCGTTTTATAGCTTCACATTACAGGTTGAATATTGAAGTCGTTATTAGAAATGCCAAGAGATGCGCAAGATCTAATGTGGTTTGGCAGGCCTTATCTACAGGAAAGCTACGTTCTGTGCTTGGTTCTGAGGCCGACTGTGGAACGAACGCTTCGATCTCGTCTTTTCACAGGGTGCGAGGAACTTTTGATCTGAGGGCTTTCTCCTGAGCTTTCACAATCACCTGCCCCAACTAGTGCGTCATCACTGCATTCATTCGCCGGCGTTTCCTGGGATGCGCGTTCTTTTTTTTTGCATGTAGTGCGGATAACCGGGAAACACAGTTGGGACCGCAGTCGGAAGCAAAATGCTAATCTTCGTGTTCTTTTTATAGTCACCCTCAGTGAAATGTAATGCACATACCAGCGACCTGTCGCTTGGCTCCCACTTACTTGCTTTCCCTGATGGCCCTTGCCGAGAAATATTTATTTATTTATTTATTTACAACATACTGCAGGCCCACATGGGCCCAGGCAGGAGGGGTAGTTTGCAATACAAAACACAGAATTCAAAAAGGCGAAAAATATACAAATAAATGCTTACATTTCAATTCCAGTGTTAGAATATCAGTAATCAATCAGGTCAATCGACTCAACTGAATCAATCAATGATAATGGCAGTGTGTTCCATTCGTTAATAGTGCGAGGAAAAAAAGAAAACTTGAAGGTGTTAGTTCTTGTGTGATATGGAGTTAAAGATTCAGGATGATGATGTCTGGTTGGTCTTGTTGATAACGGGCGTAGATATGGACCAGGGTGAAAAAGAGAGCTTGTTATTTTTCAGTAGAAAAAGAAATTTAAGCCGGAGTATTTTTCGTCGTAATTTCAAAGTTTGTATTCCATGAGTGTGCATGAGAGCTGTTGGCGAATCGGTAGTACGGAATTTAGAAAAAATAAATCTGACAGCTTTACGCTGAACCATTTCAAGTGCGTTAGTACTGTGGTTGGTGTGGGGATCCCAGACGGTGCAAGCATATTCTGACGTAGGCCTAATTAGTGCTTTATATACATGAAGCTTGGTTTCTGGGGGCGCCTGTTTAAGTTTGTGTCGCAGAATACAAAGTTTGCGAAAAGAAGAAGCACAAATGTTAGCGATATGAGAATGAGCAGAGCGCTAGGGAATTCGTGGTACTTTATAGTAGCGTCTCTTCTCGCGTTTGAATTGCACAGCGGCACACAACAGCTTCGCGGCATCTCACCGCTGGAAAAAACCGTCCGCCACAGACGCGCACACCAAATAAACGCACTCAGGCGCAAGAAACACGAGGAAAGCTACTCACACACACGATCACACAAAAAAAGCACACGAACAACGCATAAATTCCGAGCCGACCACATTGTAGCACCACGGCTGCTGCATAATGGTAGCACGAACTGGCCTCTGCTTTGCGGACCGCGCTAGTGGCGTCCTCACCAAAAACTGCGGCCGCAACTGCGAACTCGACCGGGACGCGCTTGCCCATTGACGGCCACGCGACGCAGCAGGCCGCACCTGTTTTTTTTTATGTAGCGGCCGTGGCAGTATGCTGCAAGAATTGTTCAAATCCGTTCATTACGAGCTCAGAAAAACAATTTGCAGCGGTGCGAAACCATGATGCGAGGAGGCGAGTTTAAAACCTTTGCCACTCGCACCGTGTAGCCTTCGCAAGGCAAATCCCTTCCCTGCGCTCTTCACTTGACACATACGCATGAACACGTCATGCGCATGCATGTGCACGTGCGCGTGACGTGCCCGAGCCAGCCCGAGGACGCGAGCGGCGTTGCACGGCCGCTAACTTTTAGGGGCGAAAAGGGAATTTTTATTTTTCCTCTATAAGTACAAGGCACTGGTTCCACACAAAGTACGGTTCCACAATCGATTTGACACTGGGTTACATCGGCACAGGTTCCACAATAAAGTACAAGGCACTGGTTCCACACAAAGTACGGTTCCACAATCGATTTGACACTGGGTTACATAGGCACAGGTTCCACAATAAAGTCACACACAATATTTCACATTGTCACAGTCAATGTTTTAGCACTCATCACACCACAAGACATGGCAGTGGGATTTATGTTGTTCGTAGACCCTGTATGGGGCCACAAGTGAGCGTAACTCTGTTGTTGACAATTTGAACAAATGCACATGACCAGCGTTTCAAGAATTCTTCCTCGCCCAAGAGGAAAAATTCTGTGTCCAAGTGATCCAAAACAATATTGTACATTCGCATCAGCAGCGGCCACTGATTTTGGCGAGCCTTTGTCTGCTTGACTGCTAATCCCCTGTTTTCCCACAGTGTAAACATCCCGGAGGCCAACACTAGTCGTGCCAGTCCGCCGTTGGGGCACCTGTCTCTTTTAACGAACCTTTCTATACCCAACGGGTGGTACGCCTTGTCCATGAGGGACCAGAAAATCTTGGCAACGCGGCACGTTATCAACGCGTGTTTGTTATTTTCGTGTTTCTTGCAGTGCACGCACTGCTCCGAACGAACGTAATGCCACTTGTACATCCGGTCCGCCGTAGGCAAGACGGACCACCCGAAACGCCACACCACATCCTGAATGCTGCCTGGCAGCCAGCTGGGGGTCAGCAAGACCCACGGGAACCCGGGGTTTTTAGCCTCGCAACCAGAATTGACCAATAACTCCTGTGCTAGTTCTGTATTTCGGCACTCCAGGAGAGGAGTGTCCAGGTTCAGTTGGGCAATGCGCTTGTATATTCCGATCGCATGCCTGTAGAAGGGCGTCGGGTTTATCGCCTTCGGCCCCGATGGCTGCGTCTGTAAAAACAGACGGCTCTGGACTCCTAGGAAGTACGTTGCCAGTTTCCTGGCGGGGTGCTCCTCAGGTAACTGCAAAACCCTGAGGGTCGTTTTCAGAGCGTAGGTGTCTGCCAAGACGACGGCCGAAGGGATATTCCATCCGCCCCTCTCGCGAGGCAAGCCTAGCTGTTCGTATTTGACCAGAGGGGTCTTTGAGTTCCAGAAAAACTTTATAAACTGAGACTTTACCTTACGTGCGACCTGATAGGGCATAACTAATGAATTTGACAAGAACCAGAGGCGACCTGTAAAGACGCCCATGAGTAAGTACCGGCGTACATAATACGGGAAGTTAAACTCTAGGGCCCTGGTGATCTGCTGTTTTAGCTCCTTCACCTCCTCCTCCCAGCTCTCGCTGGTCGCACCACTGGCCCTGTAGCTGATCCCTAGAATGCACACGCTATCTACCACAGCGATGCCGTGAAGACTT
This sequence comes from Rhipicephalus sanguineus, assembly GCF_013339695.2. Classification (NCBI taxonomy): domain Eukaryota; kingdom Metazoa; phylum Arthropoda; class Arachnida; order Ixodida; family Ixodidae; genus Rhipicephalus; species Rhipicephalus sanguineus. Next base: position 55,251,524 of record NC_051182.1, read on the forward strand.
CTAAACGGAGACCTATGAAGACATAAGGATTTACACTTGTGTAAATTAAGTTTTGCTCCGGAGAGCTCAGCGTACAGAGAAAAAACCTTGAGGACGGCAGCGAGGCTGTCCTCGTCTCTATGGTATATCGTTATATCATCTGCGTAAGCTGCTACTTTAACTGTACCGCTGCCTGGAGTCTGCAACCCAAGGACACTTGGGTGTTTTTCTACTTGGATCAGGAAGGGTTCTATCGTCAGCGCGAACAACAGGGGGGAAAGGGGACATCCCTGTCTCACGCCTCTCGTCACTGGAAAAGAGGCTACGGTTTCATTATTTATGGACAGGTCACTATTTATGTCATGTACAGTTCCATTATGAGATATACAAATTGTCTAGGAAAACCGAATGCCAGCAGGGTGGCGAATATAAACTTATGCTCTACCCTATCAAAGGCCTGTGCCTGGTCCAGGGAGGTGAGCCATCCCCTCGCTTGTCTCTGTCTCGTGTAATCTATGATATCCCTGTTGAGCATGTTCAGGGTCTGGACATTACGGCCCACCACTGAGCACGACTGCCAAGACGTGATAAGCGAGGGCATGACTCCCTGTAGACGCAGGGTTAAAACGGTGGTTAACATTTTGTAATCTGTACCTAGTAAAGTAATCGGACGCCAGTTACGGGGGTCCTCGAGACGTTCTTGCGTCTTTGGAAGCAGGATGATCCTGCCGCTCTTAAATGACTGTGGCAGCGTGTGCCTACTCGTGAATACATTAAAGACCTCACACAGGGTGGGTCCTATGACATCCCAGAATGCACTGTAAAATTCAACAGTTAAACCATCGTTTCCCGGTGCGGAACCTCTGTGGAGGTGACGCATTGCTATCGTTAATTCTTCCAGGGTTATGGGGGCAACTAAACTGCAATACTCCTCGGGGGAGAGCTGTGGGAGATTGCTTAGAAACGGATGATTTAAGAGCGAATCCAAATCGAGATGTAATTCACTCATCCCCATGCTTTCAAAATGTGCACAAAACCTAGGTATGTCCTGTTTGCTCAGGTTGCCACGGTCTTCCATCCGACCGACTCGGGTACTGTTGACATAATTAAGCACCTCTGGGTGAGAACTGGGTAGATGTCTGGCCTGGTAAGAGCTAGCCGTGGTGGACGTCAGCGTCCTTAGTCGTGCTAATCTTAACTTTAAGTCATTAGCGTAGGTCTTCATAAGTAGAGAGGTGGGTTCTCCTCTTTCGACTATCCGGATGCGCTGAAGCGTTGCTCTCACCAGACCAGAGTAACGATGTTTCAACTTTTTTCCCTCGTCGGTACAGATGTCACGCCACGCCTGCTTGAGAGCGTCCCAACTATGGCCGCCTATAGAGGCTGCCAGACGGTTGCGTAGACTGGCCCTCGCCGTCTCGTCACTAAAGAGTCTATTGTCGACTCGCCACGGATGGCGGTATGGCGACCTGTCTTTAACCTCTAAACTCACTACCACCGGCCTGTGGTCAGAGATGCCCAGAGCGTACGAGGGTGGATCAACCGCCTGACAGTCCACGACTGCTGAGTGTAGTGACGGTGTCACATATGCGCGGTCCAGGCGCGCCTGCGTACCGGTACGCGACCAAGTATGCTGGAAGATCTGCCCGTGGCGCAGTACATAAGCGTCTGCGAGGTTGAATTGTTCTACTATTTTCCTTAGTTCTAGACTATACTTGTCTTTTTTTTCTCTACCCGGGCCTATTCTATCATTTAAATTATTCAAAACGCAATTGAAGTCCCCTATTAAGATTAAGTGCTTCCTTTCCAGGAGCATCGGGTTCAGTTGCCTGTAAAGCCTGCCATGGCATGACTTTTTACCGGCGCGTATATGCTAATGAGTCTAAACTGCTCCGCCTGAAACTCAAAGTCGAACGCTACCATTCGACCATCTGGGTCGAAGGTGAAATGGCCCCGTTAAGGAGAGACCAATTGAAGACTATTATGGCTGTGCCACACGCTAGGTGTGTGGGAAATGAGAAAAACCCGCGGGCTGAGAACTGCTTTTCGAGTTCCCTGGCTTTGCTTAAGGTATCTATGTCGTCTCCTGCAGGCATAAAATGTCGCACTGCAACTTTCTGGCTGTTCTAGCTACCAACTTTTGTTTCTGTGGGGTGCGCAAGCCCCGGACATTCCATGTGACTATTTTTAGAGACATTTACATTTATCGAGCAACAGAAATGGACGGGGCGGTTTTTTTTTTTCCTGCTGCCCCTAATTTATGTGCCTATGCTATTCTAGAAACCATGTAAACACAACAAGATTGCCGAGTGACAGCTTCTTCACTAAGCGATGCGAGAACACGAATTGGTTGGACTACGAGTGGAACCTAGGCAAACGAAATGCAACAAGTATCTCACTCACAGTTTACGGTAGGCCCCCGTAAACACCTGGTAGGGGAGACTAGTCACGCTTCTTGTGGGGCCGTCGTGCATGAGATACCATTATACTGGCGAGAATACCCTATTCTCAGAAAGTAAAAACCGGACATAATGCATCAGACACACATGTTTGGGCAGTATGCCACTTCACTGTATGGCAGCCCAACTGTGGACATAAGGACAGAAACGCGCATATTGCGCTTGCACCTCTCTACTATTTGATCCCCGTAGATGAAAGGAAAAAAAAACTGTGGCCATCTACTCTTGCCAGGTTTCTCGAGCTGCATGCCCAACTTGATATATGTCGTTCCCGGGCGAATATATCGCTATCATAAGTCCCTCAAGATGAAACAAACAAACAAATAAAAACACGTGCCCGGTATCGGGAACTCGTCCACTCCATCACTGCTAACATGACGTTAACCTTATGGCGCAGTCAAATACAGCTTGCACTGCGAAATGCACAAACTTGTGCGCAGCAGAATCGGCCAACTGCCTATCGTCACCACCTAAAAGGCAGGTGACCGCTCCGGCGCATGACACGTGGGATAAATGACATTTTCACTTTCACGCGACACAAGAATAATTCCATTGATTGATCTTTGTGCACGACTGAGCAATGCCCTGTGTGACAAATTGTTTCTGATTATAAAAAAAAACCAACCTGGCGCCCATTTGGCGCGGACTTCACGTTGCTTGGTATCGCGGGCACGCTACCGTGCCAATTCTGACAGATCGCTTGCGGTAGCATTGCTCAGCTGTGCACTCATATCACAGGACACATTCTCGGAAAGGTGGGCGCATGAAGCCCTTCATTGCTCCTTGATAACTAAATAATGGCGTATCTAATGGTAATAAATACCAAAGTGCAATAAACACGTTGCACGCCTTGACAGGACAGATGTAAGATGCCACGCGCACCGCGTCACCCGGTAAGAACTTTTGTCGGCACTAACCGACGTGAAACAGCGGCACACTCACGGCGCGGAAAATGAGGTACAGTACATTTGTTCGGCATCTGAACCGCACAAGACATCAGTACTATTAAAAAAAAAGGAAAAAAAGGGGGGGGGCGGACACATGTTCACAGACTATGATGCATAGTGCATTGACAGCGCTTAACCTTGTTACCACTCGCCTCTTGCACGTCCTGGAGACGTTCACAGACATTGCGCGACCTAACATTTCTGCCGGGGCGAAAACCCCGCGTGACAATTATTCGAAAGTTCATAGGCATATGCTGGAGATGTTCAGTCAGTCTACGGCGCCTCGTTGGCGAGGACAGCCTTGAAGACACAGGGCGTTGGGGGGAAAACATGGAACGCACCCACCTACTCAGAAGAAGTCGCTGTCTGTGTCCAGGTCGCCGGCCGCCGGCCGCTGGCTTGGACGCTGTTTTGACGTCACCTCCTCGTGCTCACTGCCCGACGTGCGGCTTCGCAGGCGCCCCGCGGAGTCACGTCGCACCTTTTTGACGCTGCGTTGAGGGCGCTCCCCGTCAGCCTTGTGCGCGCCCGGGCCCGAGGGCCTGAGCGA
>NC_051182.1:55255558-55338231 GCF_013339695.2 Rhipicephalus sanguineus
TTTCTGACAGCAGTGGGTTTTGCTCACCCACGAGGTTCAACGCCGCGAGAGTGGTCGTCTGTAGCCGCTGGCACGCCGTGTCAAGAGCCGTTTTTTCCGCACTCCTCGAAGCTCTGGCACAGAGTGGCGAGTTCGACACGGTCCGCGGGTCCTTGTACAGCAGCATCTGAAAGCGTCGTCTTCTATTCCCTTCAAGATGTGTTTAATCTTGTTTCCTTCACTCATCGAAGGGTCAGGCGCTTGCACAAGTCGAGTACGTCTTCGATGTAACTTTTGAAGCCTTCTCTTGCAACGTGCACGCCCCCGTAGGCGCTGTTCAGCACGGAGCTTGCGTACCTCGGGGGCGACCGAACACATCGGCAATGCGTTTCTTAAAATCACTCCAGGTGGTGAATTCTGTCTGGTGGTTTTTAAACCAGAGGCTTGCGACTTCTTTCAGGTAGAAGGAAACATATTGCAACTTGGAAGGGTCGTCCCACTTGTTGCTTGCGCCCACCTTTTCAAATGTCGACAGCCAGTCTTTGACGTCTTGCTCATCGGTGCCGTTGAAGAAAGTGGATCGCGCAGGCGTAGCGCAGTGGCACGATGACCATCGGAGGTTGGGTCGTGCCTTGCTGGGGGGTTTTCGTCGGCCATTTCTGGGGGAGCGGGTGGTCTCCTGTTTCGGAGTTCCAGGTTGAGTACCCAGCCCCCCCACTCTGATACGGGTTTATTGACGCAAGTAGCACTTGAGCAGGATGTCTGTGGACGCTGAAAGCGGGCGGCGACAACCGACACAAGAATCGCAGCGCTGGCACCAACAGCTCGCGCTTGGCTCTTTCAGCTAGGTATGTCCCACTGCGGCATGTTGTTCTTCTTCCTCCTTACATTATTAAAAACTGCTTGATGCGCTACATCGGTGAGCAAATTCTCGTTCTTATACATCGTCGCAACCACATAATTCACTGAGCTGCTGCATCGATATCAGTTTCTCTGTCTCTCACTGCAATGATGACGTAGGCTCAGGCCTCTCACACACAAGGGTGGCTCAACGGAACACAGAGGCTTTCATACGAAGATGGGGCAGAACTGACGGACACATTGCTGACACAAACTATTGAACACATTTCAGTCTCTTGTCAAGTCCGTAGCGTCTATCGCCCAGTGATCGCACACTCACGGCACGTCGGGCCGAACGACGACTCTGTCGCGGTAGGTCGAGGTATGAGTCGGGACGAAGGCCGGCACTGGAAGGGTCTGGCACAATGCCTCTGGCCTTCTGCCAGAAAGCATAGGCCGAGGACACAGCTCGGCCGCACCGGAACAAGCCGGCGCCGGTGAACATTTGACCCAGACCAGGCCAGTCCAGCTACAGGGAGTCAACCTAGGAACACGAGCCTTGGGTAGCCGCACTGCTGGCTCGATCGGGAACGCGGGTTCCGCCCAGGCAGTTCAGGCTGGTGACATGGCCGTACAAACGGCACGAAAATGGCTCACCGCGTCTTCTTCCTTCAAGCACTACGATGTACACTTGCAATAGGCCGCGCAAGTTCCTATCCCACTTATTAAGGCGCTGTTCTTATCTTGAATGCATTACACAGACCTTCATGCGCTAAGCGCCCATGAGATTTTTGTTACCTCTGAACAGCCTATATCCTTCTAAGACCCCCTGTACTGTATTCTTCACATTGCTTTAAATCCTTCAAAGGAATATTTATTCCGGACATGAAGCACACACACACGCAATTGTATGTTTTAAGGAATGCAAACTTCAACCAAAATTTATGTTTCGAAGGCTGACCGGCTTCTTCTTCACAGTGAGAAACCCTGAGGGGGCAGCGTACAACGTTTTGACGCAGGTGCTGCAAGGTTCGCAGACACTTGTCGCAGGCCTTCACAATACCGCGAAACGGAGGATGGTTCCTGGCGTCCGCTGAATGTACCAGGATTCCAGGAGGAGCCACCTCCACCGGTTTCGTTCCTTTTCCAGGACAACAGCGCCGTCTGGGCTGACCCGCTGGTCAAACATCTCACAGTGCTCGGCACTCCATTTTCTGTTTAGTTGCCGAAGGTCATTCCTGTGGTGCCGAATTTTTTCGCGCCAGTTCTTGGTCACTCAGAAATACGAAGCGGGAAAGTCAATGCATGTAATCCTGTATAGCATGCCTTGCGTTTTCTGTGCATGTGCGCGGTCTTTGGCGCCAAAGATGAAGCGGTCAATGGTGGAGATTGTCGATGGTGGACCTCGACCCCTGCCTTTCGGGGTACACGGTGTTCCTGGCACCTGGAATGTATGAAAATAAGACATGGTGCCGCTGAGGTTCAGCAGCTGGCGTCTTGCTGTCCTTCTATTTTCGACTGTGGAGTGCGTGGTGGATAAATGCCTTTCTATTGCTATTTACCGAGGTCTCGGATTACTTTCTTTGTCCTTCCGGAGGTGTGGGGTTAAGCAAATCCCCTCGGCTGTATTGATGAGGCTTCGAAACATGGAAAGCGTGTGTCAGGTGGGATGATCAGAGTCGAGATGGGTTGACGTCAACTTGCCAGGAATCGCGACGTATAAATTTCGTCAACACCATTGCATCCCCACTACCATGAAACCCAGGTAGCACACATGGTCTAGAAAACGTTTTTTAGGGATAAATGGGATAAAACGGATTCTAAACCAATTTCGACGTTTTAAAAACGTCGCGGAAAATCCATATTATATCCGTTTTTAATAACGTCTAGAAAACAAATTTTTAAAGACCATTTTGGTCTGAAACGTATATTTCATGACGTTTTTTCGATTCTAAACCAATTCGTCGACGTTTTAAAAACGTCACAGAAATCCGTATTATATCCGTTTGATAACATACTAGAAAAGGAATTTTTTAAGACCATTTTGGTCTGCAATGCATATTCAAGACGTTTATTCTATTCTAAACGAATTTCGACGTTTTAAAAACGTCACAGGAATCCGTATTATATCCATTTTTGATAACGTCTAGAAAACGTATTTTATAATACCATTTTGGTCTGGAACGTATATTCAAGACGTTTGTTCGATCCTAAACCAATTTCGATGTTTCAAAAACGTCTTGTTCGTGACGTCTAGAAGACGCACTTTATAAGACGTTTTGTCGCCCAGCAGCGGACTGCGCGCCACTTGGCCCATGCATGCATGGGCATGCATGAACCACCGCGAATTGAAATTTGAACTCGAGCATGCGCACGCCATCTCTCATTGCGATAAAGAAAGTAACGCGCAAAAGGATAAAGGCGTATGGTGTCTACATTGCATCAGCAATAATGAAGACTTCAAAGTTCGTTAACCAGGTCAACTTTGCGTATTTACTGTACTTACTCGCAGCGATAACGTCTAACTCCGCACGAAGGCCTTAGCGCTGACTGTATCCATCCGCGCGGCCGTTGCTTCTGCAATGTCACTTAAACTAGCCGATTTCGCATGGGCGGTGGAGCTCACCGGTCATGCACTCTTTTGCTATATTTCGTGCTTGTGTCGTGGTTCGTGGAGGCTATAAACGCGGCTGTGAATAAACTATACTTCGCTGCGTGTTAAACTTGTGGACCCGAATGCAAGTATGTCTGTGTGGAGCGACTGTTACGCTGACTGACGGCTAGAGTCCCGTAAGATTCTCTGCGGAAAACTTCACTCATCAGCTTGCGCGCGGGACGCTCTCGCAACTTCCTTTCTTCTATGGTCGAAGGACGGGCGTGGTTACTTTGATGTGCGTTTAGTGTTCTGTGGATTTGCGGATACTGTAAACCACGGGCTTCTGTCATTTTTGAAAGTATGTTCATTTTTACTGCATTTGCGCTCAGTATTTGAGAACTATGGCAAATGAAAAGCGTGTTCCATTGCATCACGGATTGCATGTGCGGCATGTTTCAGCAGTACGTTACTGCGGAATTTATTCAGCATACATGATAAAGCTGGCTAAACGTAAATGCATGTCATGGTTCCCGTTCATGCTCGAACAAACATGAGCGAAAACCATATTTATATTTGTTAACCTAATTTCGGTAAAATGACTGTCTTTTCTTGGCCGCTTGATGAGATAGTTTCAAGATACACATTAGCTAAAGCTACGTGTGCCGCGTAAGAAGCAGTTTAGAATAGGGTACGCAAAGATAGCGTTCGTTGGGCGCATATGCTATTTCCGCCACTAAATGTGAGTACGCAAGAGGATGGCGTACGACGCATGCGGAGTAGTCAGTTTTACAATGGGATACGCAGATAGCGTTTGTTGCGTACGTAGCGTATTATGCATGCGCAATGGCGATGAACGAACGCAAAGCTTCGCGCACCCAATTTCAAAACTGCATTGTTGGAAGTTACGGCATGTGTCATCTGTTTTATTGTGTCACTGAAGTTTGTGGATGAGGGAATCTTTGCAGTGACAGCCTACTGGTTCATGGTTTCTTCCACAGTACTAGCTGCATGTAACGCGAGGCTGGTCACGCTTTTTCGTTAGTTGCGAATTTCTGAGGGCTTGAGAGTCAAAGACGCGTTTCACGGGGAGGTGTGCGGCATTTTTTCTCAGTGCTGCCTTGACTACCTCGATGCGCTTTCGGACTTGTGATTTATGTTTCCCCTACTCTGTTACCTCCTCCTTTTTCGGTAAAGCCGGCCTGCAGCTCTTAGCAGAACCAAAAGGTTCTCTTGCGCGTCTTTTGTGCCTGGTTAAATATAGCTGGCTCGCTCTCTGTCGCCGTACGGTGTTATCGAGTTTTCATCTTTTCACACCGTCCTATTGTAGGTAAAATAGCAAATAATGAAATGATCTTTTCTCCTATTTATTGCAGGTGGTACTTGCCCTAGATGTTAAGAGACGCGCCTGGTTAATATAGCAGGCTCGCTCTCTGTCGCCGTACGGTGTTATCGAGTTTTCATCTTTTCACACCGTCCTATTGTAGGTAAAATAGCAAATAATGAAATGATCTTTTCTCCTATTTATTGCAGGTGGTACTTGCCCTAGATGTTAAGAGACGCGCCTGGTTAATATAGCAGGCTCGCTCTCTGTCGCCGTACGGTGTTATCGAGTTTTCATCTTTTCACACCGTCCTATTGTAGGTAAAATAGCAAATAATGAAATGATCTTTTCTCCTATTTATTGCAGGTGGTACTTGCCCTAGATGTTAAGAGACGCGCCTGGTTAAATATAGCAGGCTCGCTCTCTGTCGCCGTACGGTGTTATCGAGTTTTCATCTTTTCACACCGTCCTATTGTAGGTAAAATAGCAAATAATGAAATGATCTTTTCTCCTATTTATTGCAGGTGGTACTTGCCCTAGATGTTAAGAGACGCGCCTGGTTAAATATAGCAGGCTCGCTCTCTGTCGCCGTACGGTGTTATCGAGTTGTCATCTTTTCACACCGTCCTATTGTAGGTAAAATAGCAAATAATGAAATGATCTTTTCTCCTATTTATTGCAGGTGGTACTTGCCCTAGATGTTAAGAGACGCGCCTGGTTAAATATAGCAGGCTCGCTCTCTGTCGCCGTACGGTGTTATCGAGTTTTCATCTTTTCACACCGCCCTATAGGTTCATATTTTCTGCTAGCCATGGCACATTTAAGCTTAACTGTCTGCTCTCTAGGGATGTCAGACCATAATTTCTGTGATGCGTTTTGTGCGCTGCATTTCGAAGCCTGAAACCGCGACTTCTTTAGTGGGCGCCGTTTGAAACACGTATGCTGCATGCACAAATATTTTTAGCTAACGTCTAAAATGGCGCCTTTTGTTCCTAACGTCTATCTTACTTCTGTAATGATGCCAGAGCTTTTTCCAACATTCTTTCAGTGAGAAATGTTCCAACAGAGGCATGTTGTAAGAACGTTCCTAAAAGTTTCATTTTGTGAGCAATACACTTCAGCAACAGTGATTTTGCAAGCAATTTACGTTCTTTTTCATTACGCATTCTTGGCTGGGTGGGCCAAATATTATTTTGCAGTTTTGTTTTGTTATTAGTGATTTCAACACATTGGAGTCGATTTCCACTAACTGTGGTCTTAAGTACCACTACTGAACGACTGTGTTGAAAGGAAGTGAGACACACACCAGGTTCTTGATGCATGCCTCCTTTCCTGCTTAGAATGCTGTGTTGGAGCGAGATGGCGAGTTGGGCCTGTTGGTTTACGTTCATGTATTGAAAATTAGGTTGAAGCACACTGAAAAAAACGTGGACAGTAGAAGTGGACAGGAGTAAGCGCTGTCCTGTCCACTTCTACTGTCCACGTCTTTTTGTTGTGTTGCTGTGTTGGCTGTGGCTCGGAGTAGCGTCTTCTAACTCATTCACCTATCGAATGGTAGGGCAGATTTATTAATGTGCGATAACTGAAACTGCATAGAGACTATCGATCATCATTTATGCCGCTGTAGGCTATTTCAAACATATCGCCGGACTCTCCATTGTGCCTTCAGGAAACTTGACGGTCGGCCTTTTCCCGAAGGAAAGATCTTGGGAGTCTGTCTTCAAAGCACATCAGCCCAGAAACCACACGAGCCCTCCTGCAGTACATCAAGGCACAAAATTGAGTGACCATCTGTAATACACTCCTCTGTGTGTGTGTTGTGAAATGTGTCTCTTTCTCTCTATTTTTACCCCCTCATTCTCCTCCCATGAGTAGGGTAGCAAACTGGACGCTAGTTAACCTCCCTGCCTATCCTCTGTTCCTTCTCTCTCTCTCTCCTTCCTACAAGAAAAAAGTTCAGCGGAAGATGAAGCGTTGAGGAAACGTTTCATCGTGAATGCTTGTCTTCGACAGGGCCCTGACGGCAGGGGCGTAGCCAAGGGGGCGGTGGGGGTTCAAACCTCTCCCCCCTCGAAACTTTTCAATTTCGCTCGCGTTTATATACACGCACACATACAAACGCACGCACGAACACACATAAAATAAGGTTGACCCCCTCCCCCTCCCGAAAAAGTTCTGGCTACGCCCCTGCCTGGCGGAAACTAGTCCCCTTGTCGAGGCGTTGGCTTCAGCGAGATTCCCTTTTCGGCAATTTCTGTTCACTTCATCTTTGCGTTTGATTAAGTAAAGCTAATGAGTCGACGCTTACATATTGCAGAATGGCTGTGCCAGATCCTAAATTTTGTCACATTGCACTGTTAGTTGTTTGACAACAATTTTGCAAATGATGAATCGTGCGACAAAACGTGTTCTTGAAGGTTGGGATACTATATAGATGCATTTTAATTACCGCGATATTTTGCATTCTTTTGCCGCTTCTGAATAATATTATATAGTCGCATGCTATATATCATTTCGTGGTTTTTACGTTTCTATGCTGTACAGGAATCGTTGCTGTTTTACATAATAAATTATGACATGACCACTTCTGTCTGTGAATCTACTGAGCTCTCACTTTGTAATAGTAATTACCGAATAAAGTTACTGTAATTACTATAACAGAGGGGGCTTCCTAAAAACATGCACTATTATAATTGCATGCGCAAAAACAAAACAGCTAAAAGAAAAGAGATCCTGCATGACGTCTTAAAAACGTTTAGAAAACGTCTTTTCAAAAGGACGATGCAATGGCATATTTTTATTTTTAAAATGAGATGTTTTGCGACGTTTTTAAAACGTTTTCTAGATCGCCTTAAAAACGTTTAGAAAAACGTCTTTTCAAAGACGATGGAATGGGATATTTTTATATGTTTTAAAAACGGGATTTTTTAAGCGTTTTTAAAACGTTTTCTAGAACGTCTTAAGAACGTTGTTAGATCGTCTTAAAAACGTTTTCTAGATGGTCTTAAAAACGGATTGTAGCCGGACATTAGACGAGATATAAAACGTTTTCTAGACCTTTAGCTTCTATTCCGTGACGTTTTCTAAACGTTTTTATCGTCTCGGATAAACGTTTATAAAACGTCAATTGTGGCGTTTTTTTTTTCGAAATGGGCTTAATCCAGAAACCGAAACTACCTCAAATATTGCTCCATTGGCAAGTACATTTTCTCAACTTTCCTCTAAAAGAGAGATCGGAACGAAATGAGTCAAATAACAACAGCTACGTGTGCTCACAGATCCCGTTTCAAAACGAAATTGAGCCAGATCCATGCGCTGTATGGATCGAAATGAGTCAAATCCAGTATGCCGATAGTAGAGCGCTTCGGCGATCCCGTGATTCGGCGAACGTGGAAGCCTCCGTGTGATTTCCCGCCTAGCCTGACTACTCTGCCTGTTTTCTGGGTGTTTGTGCAATTTTTTTTGTTTTTGTCCTTTCGGAGCTGGATTATCATGGATTCTGATGGAAGTGAAGAGATCGGAGAGAGATCGGTCCCGAGACGTCGACGACATCGTGAACAGAAGCAATGTCGACGCCGACGAAGCAAGAATGTGCCACTGCCCGAATTTCAATAAAGTTTTTTCAAGAATACCGCATTGAATTCCATGTCTCAATTCGAAATGAGCCAAATCCAAAGTTATCATGCTAATAATGGTGAAATCCGCTGCATATTTTTGATTGATTGTGGCCAGAAACTTCCCCTAGCCGACATGTAAAACATATCATAGAATAGCTTTGACAGCGTTGTATTTAGTTTGCATAGCAAATTTTTGCCGTTCTCTCAAATTCCCTTTGAATGGATTTGACCCATTTCGAAAAAAAAAACGCCTCAATTGTCCGTCTTGTGCTACCTGGGGGTGCTCCCGTCTAGAGAGGTAACGAGATTTAAAAGAACCAGCTGCAGTTTCTAGATGAAACTCATGTTTCGGCAACCATTCGATCATTTTATCAGGGGTCCGCAATACCCCCTCTGTTTTTCCTGTGTCTTCGTGTTGGCATTTCAATAGTTTCGAACAATGCACATTCATTTGCTAAAATGCATTAACTCTCCCCCCCCCCCAAGATGTTCTAGTCTGTATGTGCAAGTGAAAGCGTGCGACGGTATCCGGTGATTGCGGCTCAAGCGGAGAAGAAATGTTCCCGCCATCCTTCGTCCGGCGAAAGCCGCACGGGTTGGGCCAAAATCTTGACTGCAAGCATTGAGTAATAAATGCGTATGTCCAATCGCCGAGCTTGGTCAGTCGCTGCATGTCTTGACAGGCATTAGCATACAGCTCAAAAATTGCATGTTCTGCTTTCTGACCGCTAAATTTGCGTTGAATAGAAACATGAAGGTCCTTTCGCTCGACACGGCGGTCGCTGCTCAGCACACCAGCATATTGTAGAGCTAAGCTTTATCGAATGCTGAGGGAGCTGTCTGCTTGCGTCAATTCGAATAAAAGTACAATCCGTTGCTATCCCATTCATCGTTTCGTTCATGCAATGAATCTGTGGCTTTTAGGAATGCTTGCTCCTCATATACGAGGGTCGCGCTACCCTGCAACAATTACTTCAGGCGAATTCAGCTAACCTAGTTTTAAAGATGACGTTGACGCCAAGCGGTAAGAATTCGTAGAGATCACGCATACATTGCACTGCAAGCTATGATAACCTTCTTATTCACAATGGTCGAGAACGTCGAGAATTCAGGCTTCGTGACACACAGAGCCACGTGCGCTGTCACCTGCGTACATATAGGAGGCTGCTGCGCAAGCGCTGAGCTAGCAAAAGCACCTGGCAGCAAAATATGTGTTCCGTTCACACAAAAACACTTTGCAGTAGGCTACACATGTGCGCTCGTTGATTCGTAATTTGTGCTAGAAATGACATGAGGACCAAGATAAAGACCACGGCGCCGTGATCTATGTTCTGTCTTCATCCTATCGTATCTAGCGCAGCTTCACTACTCGTCAAACACTTATATGCCTTTTGAACACGCCGCAAAACAAAACAAGGTTCACTCCCGGAATGGCTGGGAAGCATAGTACTCACGCTATTATCAAGAAGCGCACATAAAAATAGTGCTACAGAAGCATCGTCACCACTGTGTTGTGCGCTACGCCGTCTACGGACGCATCCTTGTCTTCACTAGCGACTGCGCTGCAACGCGGGCCCTCACTTAGGCAGCAGTGGTTGCGGCATCATAAGTGCCCCTAACTATTATCTGTATATTTGTACAGATATCGCATGCACCTTATTCCCAGCAGTATCTGTGTGAACGAGGCTACTATGAAGAAGAACACGTGTAAAGCCGGCTAAATAAGCTTCGTCATCACTGCGTTGGATGTGGCCGCGAAGAGATATGAAAATAATAATCAGAGGGAATTCTAAAACCACAACCACTGCTGTCGAAGTGAGGATTGCAGTTCCAGGGCAATGGAATATGATGGCAGGAACCCGTGCATCATGAATGCGCTTGAGTAGCCGACATTAATCGTGCCCTTCTTGACACCACCCTCGTTTGCACAGATGGTGCTTGGATTGAGATGCACTCGAGATGTGTTCTGCTATACAATGAATATACAGAGGGAATTCTTAAGCTGCAACCACAACACCCGAAGGCCGCGGGATCGAATCCCGGCCGCGGCGGCTGCATTGTCGAGGGAGGGGAAAATGTCTGAGGCCCGTGTACATTGATTTAGGTGCACGTTAATGAACCCCAGGGGGTCGAAATTTCCGGAGCCCTCCACTACGGCGTCTCTCATAATCATATCGTGGTTTTGGGACGTTAAATCCCAGATATTATTATAAGCTGTAACCACTACTGACGAAGTAACCATTGCCGTTCCAGGCCGGTCGATTGTGAAGGTAGGGGGATCCATGCATAGGCGGTGGTGCTCCAAACGCAGTGATGACGATGTTTCCACAGCCCACTTTATGCGTGTGCTCCTTGATAGTAGCCTCGTTCGTAACATAACGCTCTTGAATCAGATGCACACGGTATATCGACAAATATGCATAGAATATATAGGCAGGGGCAGTCCTTAAGCGGCAACCACTGGTGCCTAAGTGATGACCGCCGTGCCAGAGCAGCCCGTTATGAAGCTAAGGTTCATAACGGGACCTTGACGAAGACCGGAGTATCGGCGATGAAAACAATCGGCGCGGATGCTCATCGACGAAGACGACCGTAAGACGTCTGCAAGAACTTCAACCACAGTAGATTACAGCTACTGTATCACCGAGCTGACACCACGAACAGCAAGAACATTGAATTGAAGCAGCGGCAGTAGTGACTGAGAAGCCTTAGTGGCCGACTGCCTCGAGGTAGTTCAGGTGAGCCCACTGAGATTGGTTGTAATTTGAGCTCAGATATTGTCCGCTAGCTTATTATTTTGCCATGTGTTCCTTTTTTGACGTGAATTTTGGGTGTGCGTTAATTTTCTAGTGCTGCGCTGTGTGATAAAGGCCGTTTACTGCGCCACCACCTGTCTCCCTTCGTTCTGTCAATTTCATCCAAATTGCAAGCGCTCCAGAGATACGTGACAGTCGGTAGTGCGCTTGACGAGCGTATGCTAAAGATGATCATAGGTGTGATCGGCTAGAGAGAGTAGAACATCGCGAACGACCGTAAAAGTGTGAGACGGAAGCGCTTCAACGACATGCTCATACATGCTCGACTGCGAAGTGAGCCGATGACGACGGAACAATGGCTGTGAACAATAACGGTGATAAACCATAGTTGTGAGTTCGACGACCACAACTTTGGGAGCTTGAGAGCGGAAACCTCGCACTACCGGTGATGTGGCTATTACGACAGTACCTGATGAGAGGTCATCACATTCTGGCTTCCTTGCTGGTCTAGGCCCAGCAAAGCGGCTGAGATAAACGCAATTCAGGAAGCGAGAGCGATCAGGTAAAGTCCGGGTGACCAATTTATGAAAGGAGGCAGACAGGCATCGATGCTATCAGACCACAGATTATAGGTTTCGTTAGAAGCCATTTACGAAGATACGAACAACATCTGGCGTAATCATCTCTTGCTTGGCCGTCGCCGTTGTCTTCTGAGCGGATTTTTTTCTGACACGTACTAGCGCGCTACAGTCGCTTGTGTGCAGGATATGTGCATCCGGCAATTATTTTGTCACTGTTTTTTAGCTCTTACTTTATGGAGCAGCATAGGGGGCACTCGCGATCAAGACATAGAAGGAATGCATGGAGGAAAGCAGGCAGGTTAACTGCACTTCGCCGTGTTTTATTCCCTACTCTGGGAAGGGAATGAGTAGTGCAAGAAAAGAAGGATAAGTGGACGGTGGTTAAGCAGACGATTGAGAAGCATGGGGTAGTGCATTTCCACACTTCGGCATGTGATTTTATGTCTTCTTCAAGTTTACTCCACCACAGAGCTCCTACAGGGCTGCTGAGCTCGAAGGCCATATCATCGAGGCATATTCTTTTTTTTTATTCAAGTACCCTAAAGGCCTGGGTAGGCATTACATAGGGGAGTTATAACACAATAAAGCTGTTACAATTACAGTGTACAAATTGAATAACAAATACAAACGATTGATACAAATAAATATAAATATGCACATACGCTATACATATGTAGAGATAATATTACTTAACAGAACAGGGATGCTACGCGGAGAAAATAAAGAAAGTACTACTAAAAAGAAAAAAAGAAAAGAACAGGACAACAAAAACTCTAAGGAAAATTTTCGCAGTGTTCAAAACAAGAAAAGGATGCAAAGAAAGGATAATTCCCGTTCATCGAAATTCCGCGCACAAAGAACAACGACAACAAGTACAACAAAACAGATATGCACAAGAACAATATTAACTTTCATTAAAATAACTTTTAAGTTTATTCACGAAATCTTCATGATTTTGAGAAGAAACGACGTCAGCAGGTAGCTTGTTCCAGTGATATATTGCGAGAAAGAGGGGGGATTTACTTAAGAAGTTTGTTCGAGCAAAAATGGGTTGTACTTGAAAGGGGTGATCCAGGCGCGGAATGATACGATGGGCGGCCGTGATGTGGCGTGCGCGGAACGACGATGATGAGTGATAAAGTTTGTGGAAATGAGATAGAAGTGCTATGATTCTTCTATGTTCTAGGGTGCTTAGATTCAGATATTTTATTAGGTTAGTTATGCTTGATGTTCGTGAATAATCTTTGGTAATGAAGCGGGTTGCTTTATTTTGAATTGCTTCGAGTTTGTTGATGAGATAAGACTGGTGCGGGTTCTAAATAACAGATGCATATTCTAGTTTTGGGCGAACCAACGTCGCAAAGGCCAATAATTTAGTAGACTTGTTTGCCAAGTAAAGGTTACGTCTGATAAAGCCAAGGGTTTTGCATGCACTGCTACAGATTGCTTCGATGTGGTCACTCCATGAAACGTTAGAAGATAAATGAACTCCCAAGTATTTTATTGTATGCGCACGCGCAATGACTGTATCACTTATCAAATAATGAGTAAGCTTAGGATTAGACGCTCTAGTGAAGGCTACAGCCTTAGTTTTCAAAGTATTTATCTCCATTTGCCACTGTTCACACCAATCTGCAATTTTCGCAAGGTCAGATTGCAAAGCGTCACTATCAGAGGTGGTAGTTATTCGTCTATAAATTACGCAGTCATCTGCGAATAATCGAACTGTAGATGAAATGTTATTGCTGATGTCATTTACATACAACAGGAATAAAATAGGCCCTAATACAGAGCCCTGAGGCACCCTTGATTTGACCAGTGATCGTGAGGAAGAAAATTCATTGGCAGTTACATATTGGTACCTGTTGGTTAAGAAAGTCCTTATCCAATTCACAACCTGACTATGTATATTAAAATAGCGAAGCTTAAGTAATAAACGGTTATGAGCTACCTTATCCAACGCCTGAATATTGTAAAGGCTATTGGCAAAAAATGCCAGAAGCAAAATGCCTCTATTTATAATGGTCACATATCGAAAAACCACGGGTAGCCAATGTTGTTTGTACAGTGAACATCGGCGTATTTAGGAATTGTATTGGTCGCACTATGGCCCTGCAATGGTCCGATGCTGGAAACAGATAGGTAAATACGTTAGCAACTGGACGGCCCATTCGTGGCATATCTGCAGCGGACCGGTGATGGCTACATATCGGTCACTGCAACGCAGGGCGTCAGCCCAATAATAGCATAAGCACTGGGCCGATTTCAGAACTTGGGCTTTTGTAAATTGTCCGCGTCAGCCCAATGTCGGTGTCGATGTTTTCCGACGTTCAGCAGAGACATGATTAACGCCGCCGCGCTGCCTGCGACGCCAAAGGCTGCAAAACATTCCGTTGCAGTTTTACTACGTCACTGTGACACAGACGCAAGAGAAGAGATCAAGACTTGACATACGCCAACGTGTGTGTTGTACTCTTTTATTATAAGCACTTGAATCTGGTGGAGCACTGCCTAATAGGCGGGGACCTGTGAGGCAACGTTCTACACCTGATGTGCTCCAAAATTGACTTCTACACCTGTCCTATATTCTCAAGTTTCACTTGTCTAACACATGCATTGTGTTGCAGAACGTGTCCCTGCAAATGCATTGTACTGCCATGAGGGCGTGTATTTCTGTTTCTGCAGTAAGTATTGTCACCGAGTACGTGTCTGGCATCTCTTGCGTCTTCTCTCAAGGTCCTTTTGAGATACGAATGTAGACGATTGCCTCTGCAAAATTTACAAGGATGTCCTCTGTGCTTTCGCTGCTCATCATAACAGTGCGGTAAAGGCTGCTCAGTTCACTGTCAAGGAAGAAGAAAATGTTGTTCTGCCGTTTCTTGATGTTCTCGAATGCGACAAGAATTTCCTGCCGTTTCAAGTCCATGAAAATCTACACACACACAGCCTTCTACCTGCATTTTACCTCGGTACATTCTCACTTACAATAAATGTATGTTTTTGTTAGGCTGCTACAGGTAGCAACAGCCGTTTCCACAAGGCAAAACGAACAAAAGCGTGATACAGCGAATGTCTGTAACGATTCAGAATTTGCTGGCTACCCTCCCTCTTTTCTGTCCACCATGCCGAATAAAACGTTTCACCTACAAGACAGCACTGTACATCGCCTCTGAAGAAGCGGGCTGCATTCTATGTGTGCCTAGTGCAAGTGAAACGATTACCCGCATCATGCGTAGGTTCGGTGTGAAAACTGCATATCTACGCATATCTATCTACGCACATCTATCTGCACAGCTATCTAAAATAAGGAACATATAGACAACAAAAAAAGATAAGCAGCTGCATAACCACTTCAGTGGTGTATTTCACGTCTTAGCTTGAAGCGACAGTGATTACTGTGGAGATCGGTTTGAGAAGCTTACCCTACGAGGTGACCAGGAAGGGATGCGACGTTCTGCACTGCCGCAGCGAACAAAGACGCTACGACCGGGTTCGTAGGCTCTCTGTCACGAAGCAGAAAAAGGCACTCGAGGCAGGTTGTCAACAAACACGGGTTTATCAACCAATGATGCAGCACAGTGCGACAATCAGGGGTTTGCGGGCCGTCAGGGTAAATCAGCAAGACCGATCAAGTACGCTTGCCAGTGGCGCTACGACTATCACACAAAGGGCAGCAATCGAGTACACGGACGAGAAGCCGCCTGGCAAAGCAACGCATCAACCTCTCGTGCAGGCCTGAGACCATCCGACGCGGGCAAGTCAGTGCCAGACAGAAGCGACCTCATGGAAAAGGGGTTTGTCATTGGCAGTCAATGAGGACCGGCGAAGCGCAGTGACGTAGGCTAGCGCAGAGTGCCGCGAGCACTGTTCAGACATGTCCGAACACGTGGTGCCGTGCGGGGAAGACCCAAGCATAGCTCGCACCAGGCAAAAAGGCCTGGCGGCGTAGCCATGGGAGCCATTTCGCCGATTAACGACGGTTCCCGGCGCTCGAGCCGCGTGGGGTCAGCATACGCTAGCTGGGGATTGAGGTGCCAAAGGGGAGGGCGCGCTCTATTCTCACATTACAAAGACACAAATGTGCGCGTAGGCTTTGAAAACGCGTGAAAAAGCATAGGTACCGTCTGCAGACGGTCTGTGTCATAATAGGTCCTTGGTAAAAATGACGAATCTACATACCACATTGACTGGGCCGGTGCACTTGTTTTAGCTATGAAAAAAAAAAGCTTGCATCACGGTTGCCTAACTATTTGTGGTCATATAGACCATGCTGCAGATGAAGAATTGTAAAGATAGAGTGTTTCCGTCTATATATATGGCTATATGCGCTGATTGCGTCAAGTATTGAAGCTTACTGAAATAAGCTGTGCGCATTTCATGGAATTTTTTGTGAATTAGTCTCCCGCAAGGGTATCCACGGTGTCATTGAACGTTCACTTGTTCTTTTTGTTCGTGTTCAGCATCGCGATTTTCCCCGTAAATGTCGCTCTTAGTCCTTTCAGTCAAATAAGTTGGTCACGGCGCACAGCCAGCTTCCGCGAAGATCGTCAATAATGCCCTAAACATGAGGGAGTGGCTGCGCAATGGCTTTACGCCTGTGATAAAGACGTATATAAATCATACAAAGCCGTCTTTTGTCCTTTTGGTCATGGTAACTGCTACATATGCTACATATTCCTATGATCCGGATTGTGGTCGTGCTCTGTTGCACAAGCAATGCTCCAGTCTCAGTCTCCAGAAACTGCCAATAGCTCTGGATGTAACAGTAGAGCTGTCGGCCATGTTGTTTGGCATCTAGTTACAGTAAAATGCATAGGTGATTGAACATGCATGTGTGCATATGCTGAACGTCCTGCGTTGTTCGATGTCATCAGGCCTAGCAGGGGAAAAACGACGCGTCCCAGGGTGAGAAAATACGCGTTGCACGACATAATTCTAAGTCGCCTGTACATTATGCGCTGGTTGGGATCCAACATGGATACGATAATGGGTCTTTAAATAGGACCTGCAGATCCTTGCGGTCTTCATAACGTAGCGACATAGAGAGAGAGAGAGAGAGACGTGTAGGCGACCGACGTGACCATGCCATACTTGCCACTTTAATTACCAGGAGAATGGCCCAAGGGCAGCGGCGGTGGCTACGGCTTCCAGCCCGGCCAGGGACATGAGAACGTCCTGCCTGGCTCACGCCTTCAGCTCTCGGCACGCGATAGGCGTGGATCAGTGGCGGAAGGTGAAAATGGCCATAATTGGGGATGATGACGCTACAGGTCATTTTTTCCGTAGAAATGAACCCGTAAGCCGAAAAATATGGGGTCATACTTACAACTCATACTCCCAGTCGACCGACACGTCTAGCTTCGAAATGCGCGTCCTCCTCCTCGATCTCTCTTTCTCACTCTTTCTGCGCTCCGCTTTACTCCCTTCCCTCCTCCTCTCCTTCCTCCTCACCATCACATATTTCCTCCTGACCTCGCTTTCTTTTCCCACGTCCTTGCTACACTCAACTATACAAGGCTATGCTATGCGCTGCTAGCGTTGCTGAATAGCTGAGTGGTTAGGACACTCGCCTTCGAATCGAGGATACGCAGGTTCGAATGCCCCCTCGTGAAGAATTTTTTAACACAAAAGTGTTTTATGGGGAGGTCCACTAAGTCTTCAGTGACGTATTTTGTCACGGAAATGACGTCGAAAAAATGCATACAATCAGGTGGCAAAGCAAGAAAAGCTCCGCCAACGGAAGTCTAACCCACGGCCTGTCGGTCCGCGACAACAGATGCCGGGCACGCAACTTCTGTGCCACAGTAACAGACTTTGGAAGCTTTACAAACGCGCATTTTGTACATCACACTTTCCTCTCGCAGTGTTTTGGTAGGCGGGGTGGTGTCGGCGTCAGGGAGCGGTAAACTGAAGTAATGCATGTGATAGTGGCCTTATCGATTAGCTGCTGCAAAGCGTCGCTGCTACGCGTCCACCCCATTCGGCGCGTATACAATTAAAAAAGTGCAATTTTTTCAACACCTCAACCCACCGCGAGGTGGCGACCTTAGCCCAAGCCTCGGCCTTACTCAGAGCATTCATCCATATTGCTAATAGCTCTGCGACGCGCGTCTGCCTCGCTTGGCTGTAACACCGCTTTCCCCGCTTACGCTCACCCCGAGAAAAATCGCGACGGGGCTAGAGAGGAGATACGACGCGCGTTGCATTTCCCTCCAAAGAGGCCGCGCCGCACAATGGTGCAGTTTTAGAATAGCGTATTCTATGAGTGTTCGTTGCTGTCGCCCACTATTCCTGTCTCTAAAGGGGGACCCGCGAAAGGATAGCAAACGGGGCATGCGCAGTGGAGTTTTATAATAGTGTACGCAAAGCTTTGCGTTTGCTTCGTCGCCACTGCGCGTGCGTCGTACGCTATCCTCTCGTGGTCATCCGTTAAAAGACAGAAATAGCAGGCGAACGCAACGAACGCTATCTTTGCGCTATCTGTTCTAAAACTGTTAATATTGTATTACTCCTAAATTGCCAAATCCAAGTTCTGCGTCCAATCAGCTGCCATCTCCTGGCTGTCGAGCCGGTTTCTATGATTCCGCTCTCACCGTTACCTACTACAGGTTTATTTATTCATTGACCATGGACGTTTAGTCGTCGGGATGGAGATGTACCACCATGCTTGGGTGCATTCGCGTTAAACGGTTCTATAGCTGTCAAACAGCGAAAGACATTGTGTAAGCTCTCTTATGTCAATCTAAACATTCGACTACTTCCGTAAGGACACGTTTTACTTCAGCTTTATAGCGATTTCTATGCAGGAGGGATCAACGATGTTTTTGCGACAAGAATGTTTATCTCTCTCTTGCTTTAAACCTTCCTTTGCGTCTCTCCGTTTCTCTGTTTCTTTATCTCTCTCTCTCTCTCACTCTCTCTGTACTCGTTCTCAGTGTTCTTACAGGCCACTCCGTAGCGGTGAGTAGTGGGATTTGCCCAAATTCCGTGGCACATGCGCCTTCTTGATGATGATCGTTTTCTGGCACGACGGTCACACAATTTCCGTCGAGCAAGAACAACTTCGCTGGTAAAAGTATTGATAACGCGAGACGACAGGTTCCGTGGGTAGTGGAGGTTGTCAACATCAAACGACACAGGTCGTTCATGAATGTTGCGGTGGTCGGCACTCGAATTCGTGCGGATGAAGATTTGGGGCCAGGGCGTTGTGGTTGTACCAGAGGGGGTCCCGCGATCACGTTGTCAGGCCGTTTGAGAGCGCACCGGGTCTCGCGAGCAGGCGCGACCCACAAAGATACCCGGAGATGCAGTTGTGGGCGGGCGCTGAAGGGCCGTTGCCGCCGTGTGGTCGAAACAGTGCGATGTGGCACAGCGGGGCCGACGCCCAAACATCGACGAGTAATAGCCGCAATGGGGCTGCCGGTCGTGCACATAGGGCTGACATGCATGTCAAAGGGAGCAATCGGGAGCAGAGCTGTGCGCGAGGATGGCCGCTAAGGTTGTCTGTGGTTCAGTAGTGCTGGTGTAGTCTTCAGTGTCGGCGCAACGCCGACCTCTGCGTTGTATTGCGTCCTCTGTGTTGGCATGGGTACTAAAGTACTCAAACGTCCTGTTCGAAGAAGCGAGCCACGTGCACTGCGGGTAGTGAGGAGCACGGCATGTGGTCGGTGAGCGTGTCGGGTAGAGTTACGTGGAACTTGTGCCGTCTCGAAGGCATGACTGAACCGCGTGGCGGTGTAGCAGGGCGGGTGAAAAAGTACCGCTCTGTTTGTCGCCGTGTGCGATGGGTTGGTCGAGTTGGAGCCGCGTCTGCTAGGAAGGCAGTGCGATTGGGTGTCGTCGCCGTTGTGACCAGCGTGCGTGCATAGTGGTCACACGTCGGGTGGATGGCGTCATGCGCCATAGGCTCCACATGAATGTGGTGTTGAAACGAAGCGGGCATGTCATCTGTACAAGTGCCGGACGGTGCACTTGTGCTCGTGGAAGCACCTTCGGTAGGCAGCGAACAACGTATCATGCACAGGGTGGCATGCTGGATATCTACATGTGTTGCAGGCGTGTCCTTTGCGGGCTGATCTGACATAGTTGACTCCATAGTTCGGACGTAGTTGACTCGGGGCTCGAACATCAGCTGCGATAAACTTTGAGGGCGATGGTGGTTGCATCTGGCGAGACACACAGGCAGGGCTGCCACTGACTTTCGAGTAAATGTCGCCAAACAACGAGCAGAAAGTCGTCAAAAGTCGCCATTTTTTTAGAAATTTCGCCAAAAAAGTCGCCATTCTAGATGCGTGCGGCATATCCTAGTAATAGGAATTTTCCCTGATGTATAGCCCCGTAGAATGCAGTGCCATTCAACGCCCTTAAAGTATATTGACATTTCTCAATGCCAGGCGCATCGCCCCTTCACCATGGGAGTGCTTGGTGCACCTGGTTCTCCGACTAGCCGCAAGATGTGCGCGGAGGCGGAAGTATGAAAGGATAAAACGCTCATGATATCCTTCCATCCCTGTCCGCTCGTTTCAAAGGTAAAAGTGTGGTAAACCTCGGGCGAAAGCCGCGAAGGCGTTGTTTGTACACAGCTTTATATCCCCTCATATGAAAAAAAAATGGATTAACAGGTTTATTGAAAGTAGTAAGACAGAATTCTTACAGGTATCGTTCATTAGTGAGTCTTCTACCTTTCAGTGTGAACTAATATGATACCGGACGCCACTGTCCATTTCATATATAATCACTTATATCTACCCGCGTCGATCCAGTGCGTTATAATTGAACAGGTAGACATTGTAAAATGTTATATAGCAATTGTTTTCATTGCACACGCTCACTGAGAACAGTAGAAAATGCCTGAATAAATATTTTTTTTATTGCACGAACACCCGCGTATCCGCCCATCTTCGCTATACGAGCTCGATTAGGGGATACTGCAGCGGTGAATAGGTCGCCAAGCTATTCAGAATAGTTGGAGCTTTGGCGGAACAAATGGCCGGAACACACGAGAAACCCGTCATCTAGCCCCTTGAGGAGCGAAACTTTAGCGGAGCTCTGAAGCATATAGATGAATCTAGATCAATTGAGTTAGAAACATCTAGATGAATTTAGGAGATACACACGAGTTACAGGACGGACATACAGAACGGCGCATAATGTGCACATCAAAACCCAGAAAAATACAGAGAATAGTGCCGCTCATTCGTTGGGAAGGCACTGAGCTCAGGATGCATAACTCAGTGGAGACCTAAGCTGAAAATCGCCAAAAATTCGCCATGTCTCCATTCATAATTTTAGGTCGCCACGGGCCTCTCAAGTTCGCCAATTTGGCGAAAAGTAGCCACCATTGGCAACCCTGCACACAGGGCGCCGAGGTCGACGGAAGGTTGCGTTGTTCGGACATCGTGGACAGCGCTGCATCCGCAATCAGGGAGCGATTAGCGGGCGCGACGATGTCCACGGGAGTCTCTAGGTAGAGCCATACGGTAGCTGTCATGGATCCTGACGTGTCAGCGCTGTTGCGAACCGTCGGGGTCGGGGAAGACGTGCTGATGGCGAGCACACGTGATTAAGCATGTGCCACAAAGGCCGAAGCAACGCACATTTGGGTGAATTGGTTGAGCGGAGTTGGAACGTCTTCTACCTCGTCCTGGTGGTCGGAAGCGGAAGCGATGCGGTTGTGGTCGGACGCGAGGTAGAACTACTCGGAGTAAGGCCTTGTTCAAGTGAGGACCACGAGGCCGGGCGGTACTGATAGTTGAGACGAAAGGGAAACCAGAAATTCGCGGCGGCTCCACCAAGGCGGGCGGCAAGTTTGGCCGTAGCAGGCCAACGCCGCACAACTAATGTCGCGGTATGGTTGCGGGCGGGATGTTGATGCGGCATCTCAACCGGGGTGGCGTTGGGCAGTATGGCTTGCATCACCCGCTGCGTGGTGACGGCGTTCAGCGCAAGAATAGCGTCGAGCGTCGTAAACAACGCTCAGCAGTAGACAGGGTTCAACGGCCGTCACGGGCTGGTACACTCTCTGAAGCAGGGCAGCGGCTCCTCGACGAAAGGCGTGCTCTGCGGGGCACAGGTCTAGCGAGAGAGAGAGAGAGACGTGACGGTGGCCGACGTGGCTATGCCGTACACGCTACTTTATGACGCTAAAAATTTACTCCGACGTAACACAACAGAACAGTATTAACTACATTATGTAGACGTTTGACAACCTATGCGGATGGCATCCGCAACATATATTGGCCCCAAATAAGCGGAGGTCACCCAGCCCGCTATAGTCACATATAACCAATATCTTCGACAGGTTTTCTGTTGTCACCAACTTACAACTTGTCGAAATTTTTGGTTGGGTTGCTGAGGCCGTAAACCGAGGACAATACCAGGTCGGTCAAAAGCTCGTGAATTTGCAAGTGATGTGCATAGCTTCAGGATGATGATGTGATGTTGTCGTTCTATGTCATTTCTTTGTTTACAAATGTTTCTCTCGTCAGGGCCATTGATGTGGCAGAGACCCATTTGAAAGAAGGTCGGAATTTAGAAAGTCGTACATCAATCTCTGCGGAAGAAAACATTATCTTGCGTATTTGCTTGAAACAAACCTACTGCAGTTCCGCAAACACCACTTACTATCAGATTGAAGGGTGCTCTATGGGAAGTCCTGTTTCCGCTGCCGTGGCAAACTTACTCATGGTGCACGTCGAAACGCGTGTTGAACTCACTGCCCATTCAGGTGAAAAGGTACTGTAGGTATGTGGATGACGCTACTGCAATCCTAAAAAATGAGAAATCTCGATGCTTTCTACGTGGCTCTAAGCAGCGTACTTCAGCCAGTTCAGTTCACGTACGAACCAGAGAAAGACAATGGCTTGACTCTTTGGATTTGAACGTCCGTAGGGATGATAACGGCAGTGTGGAAACGACACTATACCTATGCAATGTGACACCGGGAATTTTTTGTCTTTTCCCTCGCATCACCCGAACGAACACAAATGTTCCGTCAAAGGGACGTTCTTGTCACTTCGTGGTGCCGTGTGCTCTAATCAGCAGTTGCTGCTACATGAAGTGGAAAACGTGATTGGTGCTGTGGAACGACGGCATTATCCAAGACCGTTTATTTACGATACCCAGAAGAACATGCGAAAAGGAACACGGAGTGCGCCACGAGAAAAGCCGACGTTCATTGTGTATATTCCTTGCGTTAAACGAATATCCGACTCTGCTCGAAGAGCTTTGCGTATGCTGGGCATGAAAACCGTTTTTAAGCCTCATTACACCTTGAGACACGTGTGCGCTAAGCCCAAGGACGCACACCTGCGGACGATCAAAGCGGGGTCGTCTGAAAAACGCAATGCGAGAATCGCGACACTGCTTACATCTGAGAAACATGCAGGAAAATATCAACGAGGCTCAAGGAACACAAAGGGGACGTCGCTAAAGCCACCCATGCCACGTGTTCCAAGACGGAGCTTGTTGAACGCTGCTGGACGACAGGGCATACCTTAGACTTGTACAATACGACGACGTTGGCGGGAACAAAGGTGGAGAAAAAGAAACTCCTGGAATTGTGCTTTATCCGCCGTGACCAACCGCCTTGCAACAACAACCGCGGCCCCCTACCGGACGTTTGGAAGGGCTTATGTGGCTAGTAAGGAACTGGGAGACCTTCGCTATTTTGGTACAAGTGCATACTGAGGATGCCACCGGGATAGGTGGCTAAATATCTATGTAATTTCGTAAATACTGTTGTGTTAAGTCGGAAAATTCTTCTACAATAATGAACTCATCCGGCTTTTCGAATATTTTTGCCACATCATTTAGAAGGCGAACGGCCGAAGCGAAGTAGTGCTGGCTGCGGCGTCGAACCCGGACAGGATCGTCAGCTCGTTCTCCCTGACTCCCGCCTCGAGCTCTCAGCACGCGATAGGCGAGCCTCGCGGAAGGAATGATGATGATGATTAAGGTGATAGAGGATTATAACACTGCAGTAGGTATTCGCTTATACAGCAGCATAATGGTGCTTGGCGTATGTCAGCCAGAGTTGCATTGTTATCTTCCTCCACAATGGCTTATCTTTCTCACGCTTCACTTAGAGTGGTTCTGCTGGATCACACAGAGACTCAACGCATAGCGAAGCCTACACGTGAAGGATCAAAACATTAGCCATTAGTGGTAACGGTTTCTCTGTCCACTGCACTAAGACATGTTTAGGAGGCTGGCGACTATCAAGTAACTCGGGGTTGCTTGATGCGGAGTGATACGTAGGTAGCTTAGAACCAGTCCTCTCGCAGTATTAGTGGAAGAGCGCTATGTTGGCGTACAGCAGCCTCTAGAATTTCCGATAACATTGAAGCAGTGATGTTCAGTAATATGCACTCCTTGTTCATAAGTGAGCGTCCTTAGACAACGATTGGGGCTTGGTCCTTGGTTGGATATCTATATTCGTTGCTAATTGAGTGTGCAACAAGGATAGTTACCTTTGGCCCACATTGCGGGACGAGACCGACTTCTCGAAGGCCTTCAACATGGGCTATTATAACAGCATATCTTTCAGGCCCGAGCCGCGCAAGGTATTTGCAATATGGTGAACATGTGGCATCGAGTGTGTGTTGCGACGCTGTCGTTCTTGAGTTCACTTGCTAGCAAGGTGGCCCTATCAGCTCCGCCTATAGCAAACAGCGCCTTTTAACCCTTCATTTCTTGACCTTTCCGATATGCTAAAGCACCATATTTGGACAAAATGGCCTCGTACCCAGCTTCTTCAGCTAGTGGAAGGTTGGTATGGGTATTTGGTCGTGGTGAAGACAGGGAGCGCCGTGACCGGTTAATGTGTTAGATTACGGCAGAATGGTCAATCTTGACTGTTACAGTGATGTGTGCTGAAGTCATGGATGAGGCACAGTGATGCGCAATGTGTTGGCGACAGGATTGGGGTCTATTGTATAGACGACAGACTCTGGAGTTTCCAAGACGCGCGGCGCCACCTGTCGGAGAAGTATTGGGTTGTACAAATACCTACTACCTCGCAGTTTGTTGTGGGAAAAGGTGCACCTAGCGACTTCGAAACAACGACTGAGCTTATTATGGCGTGTGTTTGCCCATTTAACACTCAGAACGAGGGCTCTGAATGTCTCTCCGCTAGTCGGACGCGCCCATGAACCATGATGAAGTGCTTGCTGGACTACTCGCCAGAACGACAGCAAAGCAAACAGCAGACGAGACCGCTCCGCACGCTACGAAGAATCCGCAATCGACGCTACTACTCCGTTGTGAATTGCCACGGACGTAAAAGACTGAATAACAACCTTCAGTTTTACCGATTTCCATAGTTGTCGAACATAGAAGAAAGGCGAGAGCGCTGGATACGGGCCGTTGCGAGCGTGTTGGTTAAGCGAAGTAACCGCGTTCTCCACAGCCGGTCGCATGCGAAAGTGTCATAATGTGGCTCTGCTGTTGTTTTGCGTAGCCCTGATGGAGAACCGTGGTAACCTTGACTATGTAGCTCAACAGAGTCTCTGACCGCGTTACGTGCCGTGTAACACGAAGTGAGCAGCTAGAGGCAGACTGAAGATATGCACATCGCGACAACCTATAATCGGAGTTGATCGTCACCACACAGCATCGCGGACGTACGCTTTGAAGGCTCAGAGTTCTGGTTCTAACTAGCTAACACGTCATACAGGTAAATCGCAAAATGCTGGTCGTGACCGCATTCAGGCTTGTTTCGCCCGTGGCCTCCGCGATTGCCGTAGCTATCTCGGAGGCCACGGTATTGCATTTGGTTGTACCCCGCACGTATCCCCAGTGGACACGCACGTATCCCCATTTACAGTATATACAAACGGAAGACGACCATCAAGAGAGCACCTGAGGATACGTAATAAAACAGTCCAATGCATAGGAGGCGAGAGGTGAATTAAGGGAGAATACAACTCAAAAGGCGAAAATCGCCAGGGCCATTCGTCCTTGATAAAGCGAGCTTTGTACCACTGACAGTAAGATACAAAGCTAAGTAAATTGATCGTGTATGTACTTCATCGCTTTGGCATTACGTATATACCCGATTTTAACTCATTTAGGCGCTAGAGAACGGATGTCGGAGGGCTTGCCATGAACTCGATGTCGTGCGATGCTCGCTAGTACTTACGCTTTGCAGCGCGCCGGAATAACAAAAAGTTCTTTTGAATTGTACTCGCAGTTCGCTTTGATCAGCTTCATTTGCTTCTGAAGCGTGGATTGGCGGAAGAGGCTTTCCAGGTCCTTGATTTTCAGGAAACCGCGCCTCCACACCAACGAAAGAGCGGGGGGTTATACTGTGGCCTATGCACATTCGCTTGCAGACAGCTCTTTTTGTACTACCCAATTAGCACCAGGGCTGCGATGAGGGCTCTGGTGGCGGTGTTTTTCGCAGCGCCGGCTGGGTAGAGTCTGACGTCTATGGTCCAGCTCTGTTACAGCGCTTATGAACTTATCCACGGTTTTGGTAGTTAATCCTTGATTGACATGGTCATTTGGTGATCGTGTAGTCCCTGTATGAAACGTCAAACGCTTCCTCGTCATTGAGCGGAATAGGGCACCTGCTAATAATTTGCACTTTTATGAGTGCGTAATCAATCTACATCTCGATTCTTGGCTGTGTACTACTTCCCACGTTCCAACCACGGGATGAGTCGCAGTTCGCTTAACTGAGTGGGGAGGCTTGCTGCCACTCGGGCCGCATGTAAACTGGTTGCCCATTGTGGTATTCCAGTCAGCTTCAGGGCTGCGAGGCTTTCAAACTAGAATGGCTAAATGAATTAATGGTGCCCAGCACCCAGGCTACTGTGTGCGTCCGATATCCGTGATTCACCAGTAAGCGGGCCAGACAGAGCCGCCGATGAAGGCGTTAGTTGGTAAGACGGGCAATGCGATAACGAGCATTCTTTGGGTGGCTGGCAAATACCCGCTGAGAGCCAGCTGCTGCTGAACAACTGTCAGTAGTTGCATGCTTGGCAAACAATCTTACGTAGTATGTGAATGGATGTACCAGAACCATGTGTCATGCATTGTCACCATGTGCTAAGCATGTAGCACAACCAAGTCAGTAGAAGCAGTGTCAGGGGTTGTGCACATTGTTTACTCGGTGATGTCAGCCAACAGACGCTATGCTAGCTCGTATTTTAAGCCAGAGGCGTCTAGCTCAAGCACTAGCAATGCTGTAGGACGTTAATCACACTATCTCAGTGACACTAGCATCTGTGCAGGTGGAAAGAGCCGTGACGACTGCGCGGCGACAAGCAGGTTGTTCTGGCTATGTGAATGAAGGGTAGATTTTTTTACTGTGCTGAAATACGTCGGGCAAGCGCAATCGCACAGTCGTAGGGTAGACTGCAAGATAAGTGAACGAGAAGCCCTTAATGGCCAATTGGTCGCGGCGCATTCTTCAAGAACAAGATCAAAGCATACGCATGTCATGCTTTGCGTGGCTCAGTGTCCCTCGCCGGCCCATGGTTGCTATAACACCTAATCAGAGCAGGCTAGACTGGAAAGTCAGGCGGTTCAGGAGGGACAGGCTGCAGTTAATGAGCTACAAAAGAGAAAGTGACAACAGCGTTTGCTGATTTGTTTAATGATATATAAACATGTAGTTCACCAGGCTCGATGATGCTTAGTAGGTTTCTGGAAACGCGTTCATTGCAAATTGTCATGCGGAAGCGCTACCTGCTCGTCATGTTCTGGCAGTAAGCCCGCTCCGCGCACCGTTATAACGCAAATGCAGGTGGAAAAAGCCTTTCTTTTTTTAATGAAGTTCATAGGATGCAATGCGACAATTCTACTGACTTGTTTATTTTTAAATCAGGAAAATACTTTAGGCAGCATTCTCGATGGCTATTACACTGCATATTTTCATAAAATTGTACAGTGCAACACCTTCTGTAAGCAAGGGAACTCGAAAGAGCACCTAAATCCGTTCCTGCCGCTGAGGCGTGCCGTAGATGAAGGTAAAGGGAGCCAAAAGATAACGTTCTATTCATCTGCGGTTTGAGCTGGAGTTATTCAATTCGACCACACTTTACAAAATAATGTGCATTTGTGGTTGGGAACAACAGGGAAAAAAGTGCAGCAAGGCAGGCTAACTTGGCCCATAACCCTGAAAATCAAGACAAAAACAACAAGCATACGCAGCGGGAAACGACGGCATATAAATAAGCATCTGCGCTTTATTTGAGCGTTCTTTACCGCAGTTTCAGCAATGCACGAAAATGTTAATTTTGTTTGGTAAAATCTACATGTTGTGTGCGGCATTTTTCACGAATGACAGTAAATATCGCTAATAGCCGCGAACTCAACACAACTATTTACTAAATAAGTGCAGTACGCAGTAACCTTGATGTACAAATTTGCACCAGCCGAAGCGCGTTGTCTCAGAAAGGATCATTGCGTTGCCATAGTGAGCGCGGCATAAGAGTTCCCTCTGCAAGGCTTCTTCTTAATATTTTTAGTATCTCATGGAAGAAAATTGGGCGCAGTTTAACACTCATGGGCAGAGTCATCAGGAGCGAGAAGTTTGGGTGGCTGGATTTTGTGAAGACTGTTCAAAAGTTAGGCTTTATTCAAAATGTGATGGTATGTCTCTTTCTGTTTTTCTTTTGCATGCTGACGAATAAGGCATCATGTCCATACGCTCCAAACTTCAGTATGCATCTGCCATATAGGATCCGAGTCATGCTAACCTTATCACCTCTCTTGAACTAGTACAAAATAACTCTGCTAGATTCATCCTCTCTAACTACAACCGCACTGCCAGTATAACCTCAATGAAAAATAACTTATCACTTATTCCATTGGCTCACCGACGCAAAGTCGCCCGTCTTTCGCTATTTCATAAAATTTTCCACCATCCAACACTTAATAATGACCTCATACTCCGGCCTGTGTACATTTCAAACCCCGTTGATCATCGTAATAAGGTAGGAATCGCGTCATGCCACACTGTCTTTCTTTCAGTCGTTTATTCCCCGTACATCTCAGGATTGGAACCATCTTCCCTCAAGCGTCGCAACCATCACTGACTGCAAACTTTTTCACGAAACATTAGATAATATTGTATAACAAGGAAAATCTGTTACCTGTACTCACTGCTCCTGTTTGTTTATTTTTATTTTTTTTTCTTTGAAATAACTACTATTATTTGTATAACCTGGAGAAATGTTCTGTTACCTGTATTCATTGCACTGTTTTATTTTGTATTTTCATGTATTGTATCCACTCCCCTCTTCAATGCCATTTGGCCCTGAGGGTATTATAAATAAATAAAAAAAAGTAGTTAGAAATGGTGGCAACTGTGGCTACACACATTCGGCAATGAAGCCGTGCTCGCTGGAAGGCCAAGTCTAAAGCCATGTTTCATTGCGCATTGGGCGTTTCAGGGTCACGGACTGTGAGGACGAATATTGTTTCCATATTCCGTAGAAGTCGTAGCCTGATCTTTGTGTTTATTAAGTCTTCCAACACAAGGCATATGTCGTCGGTGCTTCCGTATATAGGTCCACATATACTTACGGCAGCCATGGCGTCGTTGAGACTTGCGCGAGGTGCTACTACGCACGCTACCGAGCGGGTTGTCTGTGAAGTCGCGGTGAAAGTTGGCTGTCGCAGTCGAGCTTGCCACCAGCCCATGGGTCTGGTGCGGGAAATGTTGGTTGTGGGTGCGGATGTTTGCATTCACGGTTTCGTGAGGCGCATGCACAGACAGTCAAGCCAGCGCACCATACATGGCGATCTGAACGACCAAGCGCCAATGAAGGAGCCGTTATTGAGCCCCTAAAGAACTCTGAGACACAAACAGTTATGGCGTAGCAGTTGTGCACGAGTGAACGTCGAACGGCAGCAGGGTCAATGCTCGGTCATGCTGGTCGCAAGCTTGCCGTAACGGCGCGCCTTAATCAGGCACCGTGGCATGTCAGCAATGCGATGAGTGCCCAAAGTTCACACCACGGTAACGGTAGACCAAGAACTTTCTAACTTCAAGGCCGTGGGCGCGCAGCCCGGCGGAGAGGGGAGGTGGAGTTCGTTGCGAGGAGAAGGGGGAGCAGTAGACTTCAGTTTGCCGCCTAATTACAACTGACACCAAAGTGAGCTATGCAAGCGATGTGGTATGCTTTCTGAAGGCGGAGCTAAAGGCAAGCTTCGCCGGAGCGACCATCACGTGAAAAGCTCGAGCTTCGAGCACTCGCTGCGCGAGCGCCATGCGAGTCGCCGAGCGCACACCGACAAAAAATTGGGGGACCCTTAAGCTTAGCCTTTAACAACTGAACGCGATAGCGAAATCGGGCCCCTATTACGCACTTAAACCACTAAGTGCATACGTATTTAATGTGTGCTGTTACACGCACACGCACGCGCACACAGGCACACACCCGCGCGCGCGCGACGTGGTCAGGCCAGGAAAGCGGAGGTCAAACGCCAGCTCTATGAAGATGCTTTGCTGAGAGCCAGGGAAGCTGAAATAAAGCGTCGTCGCCGTGATATGGATCCCCAACTACGAGTGCGGGAAGCCGATCACAGGCATCAACGACGCCAAAATGACGCAGAAGTTAGAGCTCGAGAAGTGGAGGACAAGCGTAAGCGTCGCCAAGACAACCCTGACATGAGAGCGACTACTTGACATGAATGTCCCGCCGGCACTCATAGATGAGCAAACTGTGCAATGTGGCCGCTTCCCTGTGCTAAAACGGCGGAACTATACAGGTTCTGCTCTTGTCGAGAAATGTTTTTCACAAAGTCTCACAGGTGGCAGCACATGATCTAATGTTTGCTGTTTGTTTGATATGTTTTCCGCTCGATAGACATAGTTGTCCATTTTCGGAGCTGTTTGTAAGTGTGTTTTTAGCGGCGATGGTGCACTATAGCGGCTTTTTCGAAGCATGGCGTCGCGGAAAAAACGTTGTTTGATGGCCTCGCCTATGTGCCTACAAATCGCCGAATGTGTTCAGTTTCGTCGTGACACCCGCCGAACAAAATAAAGAATCCTTCATGATTGTGCTTAGTTTGCAAGGCACAAGGCAAGAAGTCCGAGACCCGATGGGAGTGCGAAAGATGTGATGTTGGTCTTCATATGCCTCTGTACTTCAACGTTTTTGACACAAAAAAATCGCACTGAAACATTTGACGCAGTTAAGCGTCACTTTGCGCGATTGTGCGCTTCTGCCATGCAACATTAAATGCGTTAGGAAGATTCCTCCCACTACATGGCATTTATGTAGTGTTTTTTTCCGAAGCAGTAGGAAGTAACTTCGTGGCTTTGTGGTAGCACACCTGCTTGCCAGTTGCCGCGCAAACGGCCTGAGTTCGATCCTCAATGGGACCGAAGATTTTTATGGGTATATTATTTGCATCTTTCTCAAACATCGGTCACGGACGATTTTTCGCTCACAACCAACGAAGCCTTCACCGACACCGGAAGTTCTTTGACGCGAGCTCTCTAAGGCTATCGCGTTAAAATTACAGAGGAAACACAGAACTATGGTCTATGCTAAGCAGACGACGCGGCGCTTCCTATGTAGCTATGGTAACCACTTCTTTGACACTGACTACACGCGTTTAATAATCGAAACACGACCACGGTTTGTTTTGCTATTTTTCTTCGCCGCCTGTCTGCTCGTCTCTCCACTTCTTCGGGTGCTCTTGATCGCCGTGCAGGGAGTGACGTCAAGGAGGACCCGCACGTGCTAGCAGACAAACAGGTTTTTTAACACGAAATATGTCCTATGCCGGAGTCCAGCAAGACTTGACTGACTTATTTCCATCACGACTATGACGTTGTAAAATTTACACTAAAGAGGACAAAGAAAAGCTAGGGGAAAAGTTCCGTCGCCGGGAATCAAACCCACGATTCCTCGCTTCGCAGCAAGTGGCGCGAAATGACTCGGCCACAGAGCCTATGTTATTCAGCATCATAACGACGAGTTATTTATATACACCATTTGTCGCTGGCCGTACGCAGTGCACGGAGGCCCTTGGTTACGTTGTCACCAGCGAGATAGCGCGAAGGGCACGAAGGGCGCGCTTTAAAGGTCGTCGACGGCTCGTTGCGATGCCCGTGCGCGCACCTCATATCAACATGGGGGCAGTTTGTACGTCTCGTGCTTTCACCACAAGTCTACGTTGAAGTTACAGAGTGACACTTGATAGCGCTCGTCTGTGTGGGTTCTTTTCGTGCGTCCTTTGTGCTTGAGCAGAACGCTGCATGTTTACAGTTGCTGGCTATTCTTCGCGTGAAATTCCAATTTGTTGCGATCGCATTTATTGATTCGCCCTTGCGGCGAGACAATGCGCAATAAACGCTGAACTACATCCGTGAAGACAGGTTTCACTTTCGTGTTATACCGATTCCTATCACGGAGGGATCAGCCATATTCATTTTACGCCCACTCGACCGCACCTGCTGCTCATGCAGTGACCGATGACGATAGTGGATTGGCATAAAGAGGAGCATGCGAGCGTCTGGTGGTGGTCTTATCTTCGCCTAGTCAAGTGGTGTCGCAGCGGCGCGGATGAGAGCGAGCGCAGCTGCAACCACGTGGCGTGACGTTACACCTGCCACACTTGCGCTCCGTCGGCTCTAGGTTGCTGCGACGCGATGAATGGCCTTGAGATACAGCATAGAAGAGCTTTCGCTATAAATCTCCAGCTGACTCGCGTGACCCTAAGATAGCTTGCCTGGTGATGCCATGAAACATTTAAAAAATATCACCGAGATCAACAGCCCTCGAATAGCAGCAGAACGGATGGACGACTTGCCTGGTGTGCCCAAATCGCGTCTCGCGCGCATCTGCACAGCGATGTGCTCCGAGTCAACAGCGGCGCAATATACACGTACCACCCGTTGCTGCATGTAGCTGGTCATCTATTTGAGTGCATGAAGTCGCCTGGGGACGCCGTCACTGTCCAAGTGGCCACTATTGCGTACTATTGCCGATAGGATGTCAGCCAGGTAGCTTAACAATGTCGTCGTCATTGGGTCATGTTATACAGACGAGTTCGTCATGCGAGTCTTTAGGCTGATCGTGCTGTAAGGCGCTTATAGAACGGTATCACCGCACGCACTATGGCTGAAGTCGGAATAATTTGTAGGCGTTTCTCTGCACGTATGGAAGGAAGCCTTGCACGATGTTCTGGCATCGGTCGCATCGGTTA
Organism: Rhipicephalus sanguineus; assembly: GCF_013339695.2. Taxonomy (NCBI): domain Eukaryota; kingdom Metazoa; phylum Arthropoda; class Arachnida; order Ixodida; family Ixodidae; genus Rhipicephalus; species Rhipicephalus sanguineus. Next base: position 55,288,420 of record NC_051182.1, read on the forward strand.
TTCTGGAGCTCACATCAGTTTTATACCACATATTGCGATTGTTTGACATACTTAGTGGTAAGTATCGGCCGACAACTGCAGCTGCAGCGAATACGCTAGGCTCTGTGAAACCTCGGATGAGGATTCGCCGTAATAACGTCTGAACCGTAGTTCGTTAAAAACAGACATGCACTATCTATGTTTTCGTGTAAAATCATTGTTAAAAGCACTCATAATTGACACTACTTCAGATATACCAAGCTGTGTCACAATCCTCCTCTTTGTTCACATAATCCGTTATGGCTGAATTTCACGAAATCCGAATCCGCTTTTTTCGGATTGAATGTGCTTGTAACATGGAAAATCTTTGATGTCTTTTCACAATTTTTAAAAATCCGGCCACACCTGAATCGATGAACCAATACTTACGATCATTCACCCTGTCGTTCAACAGCGTGCGGTAATCAGCGAGCGTCTTGTGGTACAGTTCTTCGTCCGCTCGAGAATTAATTCCATTGACTTGCAAGTTTTGGAGTGTATTAATTAAAGAGTTGACATCGTCTCTCAGCACTTCAAGGTCCAAATCCCTGTCTTGGTGCCTGATCGCTGTAATAGAATTGATGTGACAACACATATGAGTGCTGCAAGCGAAACTACATGCAGATACTCACTTTTATTAATGTCCGCTTGATTTGGCATCTGGTGACAAAAGAGAAATACATATATTTCTTTGAAAATGTCCTTGGGGCCAATAAGAATAGCGAAGGGAGTGAGAAAAAAAAAGGTCGTATAAAATTGCAAATTTCAGGCAATTGTTAAGAATAACCAGATAATTGTTAAGAATAAACCAGATAATGTTAGCGTTGTAATACGAAAATTCACAATTATTCAAAGGGGAAGTCAGTATACAATGTTCGTTTAATATGATATATGTAAGTGCAGTAAACACTACAAAAATGTTCTGTATTGAGTGCGGTAGTTGTAAGTCTATCATATGGCAACATAGACTTTCTTGATGGAAATCATAAACTGGTATCACTGTAATCCCTTAGCTAAAAATGCAGCAGGGCTTTGTAAATGAAGTAGGCTGAGTGCCGTTAAATGTAAGAATAGTAAAAATAATAATCTATTTCCGCCAATGCGATGTAATGTCCTTGAGAGGGCGAGCAAAAACAGCGACTGACGCTTGATGTAGTCCGTAACACCCTATTAGGTCAGGCACTCATGGCAGCGCCAGAAAAGACAGTAAAATGATCACAGTAACTGTCCCAATTAACACAGGTTACACGCATGCGCAGTAATTATAGTGATTATGGTGTCATGGCAGTTATAGACATGTGTCCGTACTTCCCGTCTTCTCTAAACTCAAGAAAAAATCCCCCACTGCAGGTTGACAAAATTTGTAGCAAAATAGAACGTGCTCACGCCATGGCCATTTCAATTTTGAAAAATAAATGGACCTAACTCCCAGGTTTAGAACAAATACAATATATAGAATTCAAGAACAAAACTTTCGTATTAGGAATATTCGTTGACTTCTTAAAAGCGTTTGACCTTGTAAATGCTGATTTACTACTGGAGAAGCTATTGTACTATGGGATCCGAGGGAATCTGTTAAACTAATGAAATCCTATTTATCTAACAAGAAAGCAATGGTCAATGTGCTTAACGTGCACACAGAAGTAAACACGATTTTTTTTCTGGCGTCCCACAAGGAAGCATATTAGGGCCACTCCTTTTCGACAACCATCTAATTGATAGTGTATATATCACAACAAATGTTAGGTTAATAATATATGCAGGTGATACTAGCGTTTTTCTTCTCGGCGAGCAACATTCGTGAACTAATACATCACACAATACGCCGTTGACCACGCTATAGAATGGTCAGAATCTAATTATATGCGCGTTAATGAAAAAAAAACAGGAGCGGTAATTTTCAGGGCGAAAAATAAACTGGTTTCTGCGCATGATAGTATTATGCGCAACTGCAAAGAAATTGAAATAGTTGATCAGTTCAAGTGCTGTCAGTCTTATACGTCGGTATTTTCATCAAATATGTCATGGACAGCCCATGCACATGTGAACCACGTTAATAAAGAATTACCAAGAATAACTGAGGCAATATCAGTTCCATCGAATACATTGTTCCTAAGCCGACTAAACTGCTCCTTTATAACTCTATATTTTACTCTCACAATAACTACTGCCAGCTCGTGTGGTGCACTGCATTATTGTCCGGTTTACGGAAAGCGTATATATTGCAGAAGTCTCTTCGTCATGTGTTAAATGTGGGCTGTGAGACACCCAGCAAAGAGTTATTTATTGACATTCGTATAATGAAAATCTTCGATTTATATTTTTACAGACTAAGCGCTCGTTTTAAGATATATCGGTAACTTAGCAGAAAAGAAAACAAGTTACCCTTTTAGGCTACCCGAAAACTGGTTGGTGCCAACAGCACTCCTAGCTACCGGTGAAGAGCGCCTCCAACATACACTTCCCTCCTTTCTAAACATGTACACTTTAACCTGTTTACCTGCACCGACAAAGCAAACTTCGTTCCGTGTATAAGGGTGTACTCCCAAATATATTTTAGGTTTTCTTAAATTCAAATGGGATGTTTCTGCCTCCTCTGTATTTTTATTTGCGCTCTCATTCAACGCATGATGGTCATAGGCAAGTGTTATTATTATGACCAATATTATCTTTTTTTAGGAAGCAACTGACGCTATGTGCACAAAGTTTAGATAAATATTTTCTTAACACGATAGCGTCGAAGAGCTCGTCTGTCAGCAGTTCTAGTGTTGATGTCAGCGTCGTTAGTTAGCGAAAAATCAACGTTTTCCATGAGTAAATAATCATGACACATGCAAAGAAAATGAATAAGAAAGTCTCCCACTCAAGTGCTAATGAAAGCCAGGCCTTCTACGTGGCAAGCAGATGTTCTACTACAGAGCCTTCTATTGTTCGAAACTGCCCTAAAAAATAATATATGGATGTCATGTAGTGGGTGGAGTCTCCTTAACACATGTAATGTTGCGTGGCAGAAGCATAGAATCGAGCCTCGTGTCTAAAAAACATGTGAATTGTGCAACGAGTCGTTGTTTTAAAGGCCCATTCATTACATACAAAGCGCTCAGACATAATTTTTCAACATCAGTAGCAAATGCATCAACAAAGTCAACAGCTGCGAAGGCTCGCCTCTTGCCTTACAAAAGCACTGTGGGCGCTTCGCTAATTCGCAAGAGGATCAGTCATATCGCAGAGAGAACCCCGCAAGTTGGCTTTCAATAGGCAGTCTAGGATAGTTTGAAACCGCTAATGTTACGCTCACAGGCATTCGTTTGCGAGTGGCATGTTTGAGGCATCCAACGAGAAATGAAGGCGGGTTAACAATTTTGAAAGCGATGTGCACGGGCTTAGTTTACGCTGTCGCATTCTACTCCTGAAGATGAAGCTCTATCATCCTGTAAGTTTTTTAACATGACATAGTATGTGTCTGACGGTTTCCTTCTGAACTGCCTTTCTCTGTTGTCTTGTATTTTTGTCAGGCAGAGATAAGTTATTCGTTCTATTTTTATTTATTATTATTATTATTATTATTATTATTATTATTATTATTATTATTATTATACATGGCGTAAATTCACACAATGTACACACACACACATGGAACAGCCAGAAGCATGAAGAGCCACCACTAAGGAAACACTTCATACAAATATTGCGAATGCTGACAATCATCATCAATTTCTATTGATACTGCCTTCTGCACTTTCATATACGGCGTGATGATTGAAGTGTTTGAAGAAGCAGTTAAAAATGTCACTACTCACAGAGTGGTGTTATGGCTTGCTTGCGAAATACTAATACGAATGTAAAGAACACAATGTTTTAAAGCTGAATATTTTGACAGATTTGCCTGTCTGGTTGGGTCAATTAATTAAGACTTTCAACGGGCTCCAACCAAAAAAAAACGGTGTATTTTCAGACGTTTCGAAATCACTTCGATTCCTTCTTCAGGGGGAGCGACAGCGGAGGTGTCGAGGTGCAACTCTTAACTTCTCTTTCGAAGCAGCTGGGGAGAAGGAGGGAAGGCGCGCCTTCTTTTGTGGTGAGTGTTGAGGGGGTTGTGGTTGCCGCGGTTGCTGCGGCTGCGTGGGATTGATGGGCTTGGCCAGCCGGGGACGCTTGTGCTCACTGCCGACTTTGTTAGCATAGGTTTTCTTGGTGTGATTAGTCCGTGAATGTATACTGACGGCAGGTTTGCCTTGCATCGGTTCAAGTTGCCTTCGGTGTTTTGGATGAAACACGACTCAAGTAACAATCATTTTTGTTGGTTTGTTTCTGTTGTTAGGATTTCGATTTTTTCAAAGTCAGTCTTATGGTCGGCATCTTCCGAGTGTTCTACAAGGGGGTTCGGTTGTTTTGAGAACGTCCTTACGCGCACCACGTTTCTTGCGCAGCTGGTCTGAGTTTGCCATGGCCGTGGCGCGAAGAGGTTTCTCGAGGGGAGTTCCAGGTGTCGCGGCACCAACAAAGAGAAATCACTCGTTCGCCAGATGTTAAAGAGGGACGTCTGTTTATTGCCAACCCTGAAGGTGGACTGCTGCAGTGCCCACATGCGCGTGTCCCCGTGCGCACAATGCCGCCTCGGTTTCCTCTTCTTCGACAGAGTGACACAGCCCTATTGCAAAAACCAGCGCCGTTCCAGTACCCCCAGCGTGATACCAGTACGTTTTTTGGCGCTGGAATGCACTGGGAACACTGGTATACGCTCATATTCACTGGGGCTCCGGTGAAAGCATTGGGAAAGAGCTGGGTCACAGTGGTAGAGCCACTGGCTTTGCCGCTGCGACGCTGGTGCTCACTGGAAAGCGCTAGAGACGCTGGAATTCTCACTGGCGTGCGCTGGCACATACTGGAGCCTGCACTGTTCTGCCAGTGCCGCGCGCTGCTTTCAGTATCGTGCGCGGCGGAATGCTTTGGTATTGTTGAATATCGAATGCCTGATTCGATGGTACCGATAGATGCTATCCTAACGGCTCCCTAACATGTGTCACAAATTCTAGCTTGGCAGAGAAAGACGAGAAGATGCGCACTATTTTCATGATATACGTGATATGATATGTGTGAAATCACGGTCACTTTTAGTGTTTCCCTCTCGAATGTGGAGAAAAATATGTTAATAACCCAAAGCAGCCAACACTGATCATCTTGGTTTCTACCACGCTTTTTTTTATTCATGCAGTGCCGATAACGTCGTTAATTTTTGCGGAACACGTAGCAGCAATGAATACACATTTTGTGCATGCCGCTCATATATATCAGTTTTGCATCCGTGATGTGTGGGGGCAACGACTTCATATTTTAATGTCCATAAGTTTGAAGGCGTTGGTTTCAACATACAGAGCAAATCGTTACATCGCCGCGCATTTGGCAAGAAGTAAATGAGCTGTGGCTTCGCGACCGCTCCCAACGGAGGCCAGAAAAACAGCCGTCGTTTGATATCGCCACACCAGAAACGCATTTCGGGGAATTCTTGCACTTCCACTTACTTCAGCTATACGTTAGGTAACAGTTAAAAAGGTTTCGAGGCTAAAATGCAGAAACTTCAACCATCGCAACTCATCTGCGCCGAGATCGGCCCTACCCTGTGCGGCTCCCAGCGAGTGTTAGGTCTTGCGTACCGGCCGAGTCCATCTACATGCCACCGGCGCTTCTTGCTTTAAGTACACGCAATTCCAACGTGTAAGATTTACTGTATAGTCTGGACATCCGTTAACCTAAATTAACCATTTTTTCTTGTGTACGGTGTCCGCACAAGGAGCAATGACCATCGATGCGACGCACTTTCAGCAACAGACGCAGGCTCACCGAAAGCAGCCGGCCGCACTCGCCGGTACTTCTCTTATTATTTATTATTATTATTGTGGTTTAATGGCGCAAAGGCTACAATGGCCATAGAGCGCCAAAGCAATGTAACATGTAAATGCATTGGTTTGATCAATGACTGTGACTAAGTGTAACATGGCTGTAAAGGGCCTAAGGTGCAGTGCACTAAATATGAGTAATATATATATATACGTACTAAAATTATGGCAATGACATGAAATATGTGCAAGGAATGTCAGATGATAGTATGTTGGTATCGCGGGCAGTGATGATACAGTGCATAATAGATAAAATGTTGCATGTAGCACAACAGTAGCTGAGGGACTACAAACATATCTGGTGGCTTATACCAAGTGGCCCTACCGTGGTAGGGTCTGACAAGCCTCCGATATCACCAAGAATAAAGGCTAGCCTTGCCCTCAGAGTTGAGGGCTGGGCTGCTACCTGTGTCGCCAGAATGTACGTTGCAGAAAATGGACGTCGCTTAAAAAGTGTAAATGTTTGTTAAAGGAAACCATGGGGCTGTCTGATAAAAACAGTGATGGATGAAGCGGGATATGTCTTTTAAAGGTCTCCGGAAAGTGGCGCTTCCGCTCCATCTCCATTTGAGTGCATTCGATAAGGACGTGTAAAACGGACAGGTTCTTCCCACATCTTTCGCATTTTGGTGCGTTTGCGCCATTTAAGAGATGGGAATGAGTTCTATGGGTGTGTCCTATATCTATCTATCACGACCGGGGAAAACTGTTTTTAATACGAGGTTGCCCTGTATGGAGCTTCTTGTTTATTTCGAGGTCCCATTGTTTCTGCCACCTCTCACGTAGATTGCGGTGGACAAGCGCTTTGAGATCTTTGTATGGCACAGTGTCCACGTCAACACGGCTTTTTTGCGCGGCTACTGCTGCGCAGGCATCCACTCTCTCGTTTCCATCTATACCGACATGGCCAGGTACCCAACATACTGTAATCTCTGGGGTGCGCGGATATGCCGTAATTAATTGCCTTTCTAAATCACTGAGGACTGGATTTTTGTTTGGTTTGCCAGTGTTCAATGCACGAACAACGCTCAATGAATCAGTAAATACGACTGATTTCCTAATGTTATTATTAGTGATGTATTTTATGGCGGTTAATATGGCAAATTCTTCTGCGGTAAAAATAGTAGTGTGCGTGTTCAGTCTTTGTGAAGAGGTGAATTCAGGCCCAATGGCAGCGGCTGATAGAGATTATCTAGTCTTTGACGCGTCTGTGTAAAATTGCTGACAGCCACGATATTTGTATTGGAGTGATAGGAAATGCTGTTGTATAGCTGCACGAGGATGGCGCTGTTTATCTATGTGGCAAAAAGACATGTCACATTTTATGTGGGTTTTTTGCCACGGTGGGAGCCACTCTATGGAAGGTGCTTGAGTAAATTGTTGTAGCGGTATTTCGGCTTGAGCGGCAGTCGCGGTACAGGTAAGACTGAATGGCTTTGAAAGAGACGGTCGCTTTTCAAAAAACCTTAGAGCAGAAGTGTCCGCCACGAGTTTTGCACAGGGGTGTGTCGGAATGGAAGATAGCTTAAGGGTGTACGTGAGGCTGCAGTATTCACGCTCGAGTTGCATGGGCCACTCGTTTGCCTCAACGTACAGACTACTGACGGGACACGTGCGGAACGCACCGGTAGCAAGACGAATGCCTAAGTGGTACACCGGATCCAGCATCTTAAGTGCCGTTTTTGAGGCTGATTGGTACACTACGCAGCCATAGTTTAGTCGGCTTTTAATAAGACTGTTAAACAGCGATAACAGACATTTAGTGTCAGTTCCCCATGATGGGTGCGACAGCATTTTGAGAAAGTTCATCGTTTTCAGGCATTTCAGCTTCAGTGCCTTCATGTGAGGAATGAAAGACATTCGGGCGTCAAAAATTAGCCCAAGAAACTTATGTTCATTCTTAACACATATAGGTGAGCCATTGATTTTGATACAAGGGGCCGGCTGAACAGATTTGGATTTATTAAACAAGACACAAACAGTTTTGTGAACATGAACTGCGAAACCATTCTCATTTGCCCATTTCGAGACATGGTTCACGCCCAGCTGAATTTGCCGTTCGCAAATGGACAAGTTACACGACCGAAAGCTTATTTGGATATCATCTACGTAAACAGAGTAGGATATCGTCGGTGGGAGAGCAGTGCGCAGAGAGTTCATCTTTACTATAAAAAGGGTGCAGCTGAGAACTCCCCCCTGCGGGACTCCGTTTTCTTGTATGTATGTTTTGGAGAGTGCTGTACCGACCCGTACTCGAAATTTCCTGTCAGTCAGGTACTTCTCTGACTCATACGTCGAACACATACCTGTCAACTGCTACGCGTTAATGAACTAACACACCGGCATCTTTTTTCAGCAAATTGTAATTGTTTTTGCGGAGCGGTTTTATAGCTGTAGGTATCGCTAGAACTGCAAGTCAGAATACAGACACGCCCGCCCCGCAGTAATATCGTCGCTCGGGCGAGAAAACTACTTAGTATGAATTCATGTAGGCGCGTGTTTATCAAGTGAGTCATCATAAAGCTTCTGTACATGTTCATCATTAGCAAGGGCGAAAGATGGCTATTAAAAAGCGGCAGCAACAGCCGTCAAACTGTACCCGGCTCCTCGATCCATTTGATATTTTTTCGGAGTTAAGACGGGAATTTTAGAGAAACCCAGCGCTTTTCCCATATTGGGCGTTTCATTCGTTGCCGGCCGCCCTTTGTTTGTGTCTAATAAAGAAGCAAGCGTGATTTGGAAAGGAAGATCGCGGCTTCCTTGAATATGCGACACCGAAATATTAATCGAAACGCTGTCTTACTGCATTGACTAGCCCTTTTACAGCGACGTGGACGTGTTCCAGCGTGGTGCAGTGGTAGAGTACTCGCTTGGATATTGAGACGTGGCGAGTTCGAGTCCTCGTGGTAGTGGCTTCTTTTTTTTTTTATAAGTCTACTAATATATTTATGTAGGAAACGTAGGCACCGCCGTTTTAACGCTGTAGAGCCGTTTTGCGTTTGAGTACCCAGCGCCTCCCAGTAAAACGCCAGTGTCCCAGTATCCAGCGCGACGCTGGGCCCATAATCGGGCATGGCACTGGACGCTGGTACCAAGTGACGCTGGGTTTTGCAACAGGGAGTGCAGGTTCCTCCGTTCGCACTATTTCGCAACAATCCCCATTGCATTTGCAAAAACAATAGGTGCAGTATACAAGTCCCGAACAAACGTTCATTGTACCTAGTATGTGCATTCATTTCTAACAAACCTGAGCCCCTTTTTAGAAAAAATTGCAGTTGATTAAATCATACTTATTAGTTCAGCAAGCGCCAACAAAACGTACACATTTGCTACTTGAAACGCCTTGCCGTTGATTCCATGTTCGGGCAACATCACCAAGAATATTGGCTCGGGCCCCTGTAGGGCCGGGCGGGGTAGGTGATATTTTGTATCGGGTTCGGGCCGGGCCTGGGTCTCGCTCTGAGTCACCGAGGCGGGTTTGGTCGGGCAAACATGAACGAGTACAAGACCCGCTTGAGGCTTGGGCCAGGAATCACGGCCCGTGCAGTGCTCTGTTGGTAACCCTATTTCCAGCCCATCTGACTTGTCTGTAGTTGTTTCAACACCACCTTTGAAAACGCATTTTTTTCCATGAACACATTTCCTAATTTTAAGATTATAAGAATCCCCAAACATTAAAGAAATATAATGCCGAAAGAATTATGTTTTTATCTCATTTAGTACTGAAGATATAGCCAATTTTCGAACATGTGAACGGTTGCGAAACCGAAACTATTGTTGTGTGTTAAGAGAAACTGATAAGTTAGCGAAAACTTTTCTGTTATATTTTGATTTGATAAGTATAAACTTATTTAAAAACAACTTGTAAGTCTTTCTTTTTTGAAACGTTGTTATAAATATCCGTAAGAGTGACGCGTGAAGCTACAAGCGTCTCTGATGTTTACTTTGCGCGCGCTTCATGCTAATGCTGTTAATGCTGCGTAGTTTGTCATTTTTATGATGGTAACCGAAGTGTAGCAGCTATTTTGAGAGAAGCAGTCATCGAACCTGGCCAAAACACTATCGTAGCATACTACACTAGGGACCAATACCGTGTGAGGAAAGCGCAGCGTCAGTCGAATGGCGAAGAAAAACAGCACCGGAAGAAAAGACGGGCAGCAACAAAAAGCCAAAAAAAGAGCTCATGGCATATGCGGAGGGCCGTAGCTATGAGCCTGGTGGATGTGAACTATTTAGGGCATCATCATCCTGTTTTACAAGCATTGGAAAACTTTAAACTTGTTTTTCTCAAAACGACTTTTTGCACTCTTTTGTTACGGAAACAGGTGTAACTTCATAAGGAATAAATCTTTTCCAATGAAACTTTGTATGCGCGTTCCTTTATTGGTGGCCTCTGCAATGAGCAAGGGTCAATGAAAATGATTGGCAAGTTTTTATGTAAAAATGCTTTATTTCAAGCATTGCACAAAAGATCTCCAATTTTTTTTCGTATTTTTACTGTACCTTGATTCCCAATCATCAAATGACAAACATCCTAGTTATTTGCACACTGTGTGAAGTTGGCTACCTTTATGCAAATAAAGTTTATCATTCCGGCACTCCATTCTCAAGTTTTGGCAATGTTTTGTCAATAACAAATCCCATTCTGATTTTTTCACTCTTTTTGAATGTGAACATCATTTAAAACGATCCTTTATAAGTCCATTTTAAAGTAAAATTGCAAAGGTCAATAATAAAAAAAAGTTTACAGAGAGGTGGTGACATACCTTACATTTTATCCTCCATTAGGGAAGAGCCAGCCATTTCCCAGTCCTAATGAGTTTTCACGATGTTTTGGCCTAATAGTTAGAAATTTCGGCGACACCGTCGCCGATCTGGCTGCAGTGATTTAACGCGTGCGTATGTCGGGGCCTTGTTGAAACAGCTCTGCATGATTTTGCAAGCAACAATGCAAGCGCTGCAAGACCTCCATCCCGATTATCATCTTGAACTATCTGATGTATAGCACATGTGGCATGGCACTTTTGTAACGTCCCACAAATAATAATCAGTAAATAAATTGGGGGACCATTAAGCTTTGTCTTTAAGAGTCGAACGCGATAGCGATATCCGCGCGCGCGCACACAAACACACACACACACACACACACGCACGCACGCACGTACACAGACACGCACGCACGCACGCACGCACGCACGCACGCACACACACACACACACACACACACACACACACACACACACACACACACACACACACACACACACACACACACACACACACACACACACACTGTCTTCCCAATCGCTAGCCCGCCTCCGCTTCTTGGTTGAGACCTAAGGTGTGCTGCAAGGAAAGCTCAAGTCGAAACGCCCTCCGGCTCATATCTTCACTTGCATCTACCTGGAATTTTCGTTCACGGCCACCACTGTTTATGCGCTCACAAACGAAGACGCCGACGCCGCCGACGCCGCCGACACCAACGCCGGAATTTCTGCGAAACGAGGTCATTAACGCTATTGCGTTAAAGCCACACGTGCGTTTTTGCTATTCGCTACGTTCTATCAATACACGTCACTTGCAGAAACGAAAGCAGCAGACAACGGCAGAACGTTGAGAAGGATAAATATTCATGTTGGAGGTTGCGAGTGCAAATGCCGAGAAAGACGAGAACAAGGCAACCAAATTTGCTTGTCTCATTCACCTTTTCCTGTTTTCGTTTTTGCATGCCCAACGAGTTTCTTAATGTAAGGAGCTCTTCGTCACAGCATTGGACCAGTAGGATACTCGCTGCGCCTATGCTATTTCCGAACGGGTATGAACGATATAAACCTAACTTGTCATGTGCGAGGTCTAGCAAGCGTGTCTGAACAGCCTGGTTTGAGCTTATCAAGCAATGCCCTGCACATGCCTCGAACTTATCTGTGTTGCGGTTTTATATATCCACTCCGCATCCGGTGGACGTGATCGCACTTAAGGAGTGGAGTATCACGCGCCTCAACACGTATTTACACAAAATTATTCGAAATCAGCATTGTACTATATACAAGCAGACTATTCTTCACAACACAAGATCACAACATATCTGCATATTACATATTTTTCGAGCATTTAGGCGGTTTTTATTGAGCTGACGCATGTTTCCAGAATAATAGAATTAAAGAATGCCACGTTGTTGGCGTTAAGTGCTCCTGAAGCGACATCCGCACGCCGTGAAGTTACTGCGATCTTGGTCTCAAATGGGACTGAGATGTCTCACTTGCCAAGAAATACGCAAGGAAGCCGTTCAGGACGACACGTGGTGAAATCATTAATATGTCTGGAAACAAGCATACGGCATTTATGGCTTTCAACATGTTTACAAATTTTGTTTTTGCAAACCATTCGTTTATGACTGCAGGGCTGATGGCTTTGGTATTACCCCAAACTTGGAGGCCAATGACATGTCCATCTAAAGAATTGAAAAGTTAGCATGAGGACACTGACGCATCTGTGAATAAACATGAATTGAAATGGCCGTAATCACAAGCACAGACAATGGTATGTTTAAAAGGAGAGAAATATACTTACGGCAGCGTGGGTATGGGTCAGCCAATAGATGACCTCCGCCTTGCGGTTAACGAGATCTTCTATACTGTCCAGATGAATGATTGCGCCACTGTTCTTGTGGCTAATCCACATCTCATACAGCGAAGAGGCGCTATGGAGGGCGTCGACAACGCGCTGAATCCTGGCCCTCCGGTAGGCAAAATTCAGGAATTTCCCGGGTACTGCGAAGCATTTTCAACTCATAGGTATACAATCTTTAGTTCTCAAACTGAAAAATCTACGGAGGTGACATTATGGTGAACTATATTATTGGTGATTCCACTCTTGTGCCAACTGAGCCAAAGTGCGCCAAATTAGGTTTACTGGGCCGTTTTGTTAATATCGACTGAATTGCGCCAAACAACGCCAGAGTCTCGCGTTGGGGCCTCTGTCACCGGCAGTAGCCACGCCGGTGCGTCCAAACATGGGCAGTTTGATCACGTGGCCGCCAGTCATAACCACGCAGCAAAATTATTCCGCTGAAAAAAGAGCGTTCGCGCGTACGTCCCGAGTAACCACGATGCCATACTCGGTGCCGACGCAGCTTCTGTTGTGCAAGTCGTGTCGTCGCCAAAACCTGTTTTGCGCAGTTTTCTAGGCTAATCGGTAGCGTGCGTGAAGGTGTGGCGGCGATTTATCGGCGGACGTCGTCTGTTCCAGAAACACTACTGATAGCTCGTTTCAATTGTCGCACGGCACGTAATAATTCAATTTTCACTAATAACTACACGCGTGCCGCCAAAATGTCTGTCACATTATTTCTGGACATCACGCAATGAAATCCCGGAAAGCCATAGCTATATGCTATATATGGAACAAATTCAAATTTTTTATGCTTTGGGTCCTTGGAAGAGCACGTGAACAGTGCGAATGTGTTGACACTTTGCCTCAAATATAGTTTATCCATGGATCCCAATCCAGAAGAGGTCTTTCGTAATTCCTTCCACCAGCGCACCCGGGTTTGTAATACCCCCTAAACGGCCCTAACCATTCGAGCTCGTGAATGCCAGGGTCCCACTTGGAATGTTTCGCCTCCGTTTTTTAAATGTCCAGTCATTATTAAAAGCATGTCTCCTGTTCGGACCTGCCGCGATTCGGCTTTAATATGCGCAGCTGTCGGCAGTGGGCCTATGCGCTTACAGCACTTGTGTCAGAAGGTCCGCTGTGAAGCGGTTACGCCATGTTGCACGTCCGCGCCTCGCTTTCCAGGGTCAATAGCTGACGATTAAAACAATCACAGTTTCGCTAAAGGGCGAAGCACTGAATGCGATACTAGAAATTGTGTTGTTATACGAAGCAAGGGTAGCAGCAAATTTTTTAATCCGATCTCGCGTAAATCAACGAAACGCTGGTTCAAGGGAATATGGCCGCTTCAAGGAACGAAGCTTTTTTCGTGCTGCCAGTTCTCAAAACTCAAAGTAAGCGCTGAGCGCACAGCAAGATTGCGAGCCGTCTCCCTTTGCCTCGACATAGCGCGCACGCCAGCGACTGCATCCTTCGAGCCCCTTCCTTCCCTGGCGTCCCTTCATCCTCTTTACTAAAGATGGGCGGGGCGTTTTCTCTCTGTTTGGTGAGCAATTGACGGCAGGCCTCGCACAGTTACTTTCCCGTATGTGCCCTCCGTGTGACGAAGACGACCGGCTCGTTTCGTTTCCGTTTCATCCGCGTTCGCCGCCAGCGGTCGCGGGCTTTTTCTCGTGGGTAGAACACATGATGCGCGGGATGATGCTATCAAATTCGACTTTTTAAGAAAAATGACGGCAACGGTGACAGCAAAAACCTTCGATAGTGTCCATATAACTTGTCGCAATGAAAGGGAGAAAATTGAGCAGCCATTCCACTGTGTGAGGTGGACGACTCGAGAAGCTGTTTAGCGCACGGTACAGAGGTGATATAGTGGAGGCCAGCATAGCATGTAAGGCTAGGCTGTTGTCGGCCAGGCTGTGAACGTTCAATACGGAATATTATTGCGAAAGCCTTAGATGCCTCGTCAAACACGAAAATTGACCGTTGGCGTCGGCGGCATCAACACGAGTGATGCGAAAAGTTATCACACCATCACATCTTCATGACGTCATAGATCGCCAAAACTTGTGATGACATCATGACGTAATACACCGTGACATCACGTGATGGCGTCATCACAAGACACTGTAGCTTTGCAGTACCTCTGTCATCGGTGCCGCGATCATGGATGCAGTCGAAAGCAGCTGAGGTGCAGAAAGCTTGCTATGCCTTCGATCCTTAATGCGGCACAAATTAGGCGCTGAATTAGGCGGGGGAGAATGAAAATATCGAGGAAGACGAAAAAGAAGATGGCTTTCGCCTTGCAGTCGTCTTAGGCGAATGCATGAGGTAACCTTTGAGGATTTTTAACAGCGAGGGTGTTTAGCAAGTCGTTCCTTGTGAGTCGATCGCAGAAAGCTCTCATCTTAAGAGCTTTCTGCCACTGTGCGGCTACTTGAGAACGAGTACAGAGAGAGAGAGAAAGAAAGGCAGAAACAAACAGAGAGACAGAAAGAAGTATATAAAGAAAGAAAAAGAGAAAAATTGTTGCCGAAAAAATATTTTTCGAGAGGCGTTATTTTAACCCGCGTACCCTTGATGTGATGACAAGCTTCCTAAAAACTTGAGTGTACAGTGACGCTAGCAGAGCATAGTCTAGCCTTTTAAGCATAGCGTAACAAAGGGGCGGAAAACGGAAGTGAGCGTGAGGAGGGAGAAAGGAGGAGAGGTGAAGCTAAAACGTAGAGTAGAGAGAATGAGAAAAAGATGAATATAGCGAAACAATGCAGAAAGAAGAGAAAGAGAAACGGAGAGAACACCAACAAAAGAGAGAGAAGGAAGTAGAGAGAACAGATAGAAAGAGGAAGGAAGCGTCGAGTCGTCTAGGGACCAGAGAACGCACCACCTGGCCAAGCCACGATTGCGCGTTACCTTCGCTCTATAGTGCATAATCTGGCTGCGTGCTTCCGAGGAGGAAGCCGCGCATATCGAAGCTAGACGTGTCGGACGACCGCGAGTACGAGCGGCGACGGGTCCACGTTTCGCTGTTGCAAAATTTGCGCGACTAACATAAGAAAACACCAAAAGCCAGGTCTACATAGGTGCCCATCAGCTCCGCTCTCGCTTTACCATTGCGTCTTTAGTTCAAGCTGCCCTAATTTCTTTGGTCAGCTTCTACTAGAGGTTCGTCTCAAACGCAACAATAGCCTCTCATCTGACCTCTTTAAATTGTAGACACACATAACTTTGTACATGCATTTTAACTCAGTACATTCTCACTAACACCAAGTACATTTTGCTATTAGGCTGTTTCAGAGACCACCAGCCGTTTCCACAAGGTGAAACGACCACACGCGTGATACAGCGAACGTCTGTAAAGATTTGGAATTTTCTGTCTACTCTTCGTGGTCTCATTCCTCCCTGCAAAAGAAAATGCCGCACCTACAAATCTGCATCGTACATTGTCTCTGAAGTAGCGGGCTTCAATTCGACATGTGCCTGGCACAAGTGACACAATTGCCGGGATTCTGCACAGGTATAGCATGAAAATTGCACATCTGCCAACACGCAAACCAAGGAAGGTTGTAGCAACCCTATTGAAAAATTAGCCACCATATGGAATAGTGGATTCCACCATCCGTCATTATGGTGGATTATGGTGCTGGAAGATGGTGGCACATGATGTATGCTGGATGGTGGCGTATGATGGATGCTGGAGAATAACGGAGCGTAAAACGGCTCTACAGCGTCGGGACCATCGTGCCTAGCTGTGAGACATAAATAATTGTATAGAAGGCGATGTAGAAATCATTAGTATGTAGCGAAGCGTTGGAAGCCTCTAATGGGTCGCCCTCTCGAGCGCTTACTAGTGGGTCGTCCTCTTCCGCTCTTCTGGGACAGCACGCTCCTCGCGCTCAGAGTCGGCACCCCGCCTTGACTGTCGCAGTCGTTTATCGTCGCCGAGTGCCCGCTAATAAACGTCTTTATAATTTGGTGGAGGGTGCTGGGCTTTCACAACAACTTAGGCCCTCATTCGATGCCCCTAGCTCTTCGATCCCGTACCCTGCCGCCTACGATGCCTCAAGACGCCTCCCAGCAAACGGCCCCGCCTACACCGACCTCCTGCCCAGGTGTGCCTCGTATCCGCGACCCTCCGGTCTTCACTGGCGCAGATGGCACCGACGTGGAGGACTGGCTCGCGATTTACGAGCGCGTGAGTGTCCCCAATAAATGGGACGAGGCAGGAAAGCTGACTAACCTCGTTTTCTACGTCGCGGGTGTGGCGGGCTTGTGGTACAACAACCACGCATCAGATTTTACAACGTGGTCCGACTTCAAGACCGCCATTATCAATGTGTTTGGCCGCCCTGCCGTTCGTAAGCTGCAGGCCGAACAGCGCTTACGTGAACGCGCTCAGCAGGCCGGTGAATCATTCACCAGTTACATTGAAGACGTCCTCGATTTCTGTAAGAAAGCCGACGCCACCATGTCCGAATCAGACAAGATCCGGCACATCATGAAAGGCATCGACGACGACGCCTTCACCATGCTGCTCGCCAAGAACCCCAGCACAGTGGCTGAGGTCATAACGCTCTGCCAAAGCTATGAGGAGCTGCGCCGGCAGCGATCGATGACCCGTCGCTCTCCATCACGCGACGCCGAGCTCGCTGGCTTGTCGACCATATCCGACCACTCCGCGTTGCTCGCAGAGATGAAGACATTCGTGCGCGAGGAAATCGCGCGCCAATTCTCTCTGCTGGACTTTGCTCGCCCGCAGTACGTCCAACAGCCGTCGAACACCCTTCTGCCTCCGCTCCGTCGAGCAATTGAGCAAGAAATCGCAGAGGTCATGCCCGAGTACCACCAGCACCATACGGCTCCTGCACCCTTGAGTTACGCCCAAGTGGTCGCAAGAACGCCCGCAGCAATCCCTACGGCTGCCCCACACATTTACGCCTAAGCCTCCGCTCGACCTCATTCTTTCGAAGCGGATGTGCCGGTAACCTGCGCCGACGTCACGCACAGGCCACGACTGCAGCCCACCGTCCAGTCCTATCACTTGCCGCCCCGTCAATCCCGTCCTGCACCATGGGCGGGCCCTGCCCCAGCGAACCGATGGCGCACACCTGACAACCGCCCCATATGCTTCGCATGCGGTTACGCCGGCCACGTGGCGCGGTATTGCAATCGCGTGCAGCCGCCTAGAGTCGCGTCGCCTGCCACCAGCCCGGCGAACCGCCCATATTACGACCCACCTACGCCACTGTCGCCGACGTCTCGCCCCGCTCCATCTACCCGCCGTTCCCCGTCACCACGACGCCGCTCGCTGTCACCGATGCGGCCACGTCTGGTCCCACGAGACCAGGAAAACTAGTCGTCGCAGTCCACGAGGCAAGGGCTGCGATGCTGTCGAACTGCGAAAGCCCTCAGCGAAGCCCATCGAACGTGATAGACGTGTTTGTGGACGGTGTTCGTGCATCTGCCCTTATCGACACTGGAGCCGCCGTATCCGTTATGGACGCAAAGCTCAGCCGAATACTGCGAAAAGTGACGACGCCACTTTCCGGGCTCTCCCTCCGTACAGCCAGCGCCCAAAGCATTCACCCTACAGCGGTATGCACAGCCCGCGTCATGATTAAGGACGCTATGTACGCCGTCGAATTGATCATAATTCCTGCATGCTCTCATGACGTCATCCTCGGATGGGATTTTCTCTCCCGCCACGACGCCGTAATTCATTGCGCACCCGCCGAAATAGAGCTCTCACCATTCTCTAATTTGACGCCGGCAGACAGTCCATCGGCTGCGAGCAAGATACTCGTCAAAGACGACATAAAAGTGCCTGCAAACTCGTCAACGGCGGTGTCAGTCTACTGCGCCAGCCTATCCGACACCGTTGCACTCCTCTCGCCATATGACCGTGTTTGCACGAGGAAAGGCTTGCTGGTGCCTTTCGCGACCGTTCAAGTCACCCAGGGCAGCACCTCTATTTATGTAATCAACCCCTCCCCGTACAGTGTTACGTTGGTGCGAGGGGAATGTCTGGGCAGCGTAGAACCCCTCGAAGACGCACAAGTTATGGACGAGCCCGATGATTCGCACGGCCGAAGTTCGAGCACGCTCAGTGCTGTTTCGACGTCTGGTTCATCACACGCTGACGTATTTGGTTCCTCCATAGCTGACAACCTTACGCAGGTCCAGCGTTCCCAGCTTTTGGACCTGTTGGAAGAATTTCGCCCTTCTTTCGATGTCGCTCAAACTTCTCTCGGCCGCACGTCGGCCGTTACGCATGGCATCGACACTGGCGACCACCTGCCACTGCGGCAACGTCCATATCGCGTATCTCCTGCCGAACGCCGTGTAATCACCGAGCAAGTCGACGACATGCTTCGACGTGATGTCATTCGACCCTCTAACAGTCCGTGGGCGTCTCCTGTCGTTCTTGTTGCGAAGAAGGACGGTTCTGTGCGGTTCTGTGTGGACTACAGACGACTCAACAAGATCACTCGTAAGGACGTGTATCCACTGCCGCGAATAGACGACGCGATTGACAGCTTGCAAGGCGCCGAATTCTTTTCATCTCTCGATTTGCGCTCAGGGTACTGGCAAGTACCTATGGCTGATGACGCTCGACCGAAGACCGCCTTTGTCACGCCCGACGGCCTGTACGAATTTAACGTCATGCCGTTTGGGCTGTGTAATGCGCCCGCCACCTTTGAGCGCATGATGGATACCGTTCTGCGCAACCTGAAATGGCACACGTGCTTGTGCTACCTCGACGACGTCGTCGTGTTTGCTCCGGACTTCTCCACGCATCTTCAACGCCTACGGCATGTTTTGACGCGTTTGAGAGACGCCGGTCTGCAACTGAATCTAAAGAAGTGCCGGTTTGCAGCACGGCAGCTGACAATCCTCGGCTACGTCGTGTCCAAGGACGGAATTCTTCCTGATCCCGCCAAGCTTCGGGCCGTGACTGAGTTCCCCAAACCTACGTCCGTCAAAGAACTGCGCAGTTTCGTAGGACTGTGTTCCTACTTTCGGCGCTTCATTCGAAATTTCGCGACTATCATATCGCCACTGACGAAGCTTCTTGGAAGTAACGGGCCCCTCCATTCGTGGTCGTCGGAGTGCGACGACGCTTTCGCAAAGCTCCGTCGTTTGTTGACGTCGCCTCCCATACTACGCCACTACGACCCTGTGGCCCCTACAGAGGTACACACAGACGCTAGCGGTGTTGGCCTTGGCGCTGTCCTTGCGCAGCGCAAACCAGGGTTCCCTGAATATGTCGTGGCATATGCAAGTCGTACGCTTACTAAAGCCGAGACCAATTACACCGTCACCGAAAAGGAATGCCTGGCGATCATCTGGGCCCTTACGAAATTCCGACCTTATTTGTATGGTCGCCCATTTGATGTCATCACCGACCATCATGCACTATGCTGGTTGTCGTCATTGAAGGATCCCTCAGGCCGCCTCGCCCGCTGGGCACTTCGCCTACAGGACTACGATATCCGCGTGCTGTACCGCAACGGACGCCAGCATGCTGACGCCGACGCACTCTCGCGCTCCCCCTTGCCTGACGACAATACTTCCAGCTCAGTGTCTCACAATGCCGTTTCGTCTATCGACATTCAAACCATCGCCACTGAACAGCGCAAGGATCACTGGATTGCCTCACTGATAGCCTTGCTGAGTGATCCATCGGCGACACCATCCACTCGCGCATTGCGTCGTCAAGCGCACCATTTCGCCGTTCGCGACGACCTACTCCACCGACGCAATTACGGCGACGGCCGCCAGTGGCTACTCGTAATACCCCGCAGTCTGCGTTCTGACATATGCGAGTCGTTCCACTCTGACCCGCAGTGTGCACACTCTGGGGTATCGAAAACCTACCACCGCATTCGCCAACGGTACTTTTGGCGAGGGATGTACCGCTACGTGCAGAAGTTCGTTCGCTCCTGCATCGATTGTCAGCGCCGCAAAACTTCAACGCACCTGTCGCCGGCAGGTCTGCAACCTCTACCTTGCCCTGACCGGCCGTTTGGGCGCGTTGGCATCGATTTGTATGGACCACTTCCTCTAACGTCGGCTGGTAACCGCTGGGCCATCGTCGCTGTTGACCACCTTACGCGATACGCCGAAACTGCCGCCCTCCCAGCGGCTACAGCGCGCGATGTTGCCTCCTTCCTGCTGCACCGATTCATGCTGCGCCACGGTCCACCCCAGGAGCTGCTCAGCGATCGAGGTCGTGTCTTCTTGTCCGAAGTCGTCGAAGCCATTCTCAAAGAGTGCAACGTTGTTCACCGGAAAACTACTGCTTACCACCCGCAGACGAATGGCCTCACCGAACGCTTTAACCGCACGCTCGGCGACATGCTCTCGATGTACGTCGCCGCCGATCACACAAATTGGGATGCCATTCTGCCTTTTGTCACCTACGCCTATAATACCGCCCCGCAGAGCACTACTGGTTTCTCGCCCTTTTTCTTATTGTACGGCAGGCACCCGTCGCACACGATCGACACAATCCTTCCCTACAAGCCGGACCCGTCTGAGTGTGCGCCTATTTCTGCCACAGCAAGACTCGCTGAGGAGTGTCGGGAGCTTGCCAAGACATTTACTACGAATGACCAAGAGCGGCAGAAGAGCATTCGCGGTGACACCACCACTTCTGCGCCCACGTTCCTCCCTGGAGCACTCGTATGGCTCTCGGTCCCTACCACTGCACCTGGCCTCTCTTCAAAACTACTGCCGAAATACGACGGCCCCTACCGTGTCGTCGAACGCACGTCCCCGGTCAACTACGTGATCGAACCCCTTGAACCATCTTCGGACATGCGCCGTCGAGGGCGCGACATTGTCAACGTGGAGCGCCTGAAACCCTACCATGACCCGCTCATAGTGACAAGCAGTTAGGTCGCCAGGCGGCTCCCTTTTCGTACCCGGGGTAATTGTAGCGAAGCGTTGGAAGCCTCTAATGGGTCGCCCTCTCGAGCGCTTACTAGTGGGTCGTCCTCTTCCGCTCTTCTGGGACAGCACGCTCCTCGCGCTCAGAGTCGGCACCCCGCCTTGACTGTCGCAGTCGTTTATCGTCGCCGAGTGCCCGCTAATAAACGTCTTTATAAGTACAAAAATAAAGAGCCGTATGCAAAAAAAAAACTTTCGCCACCGGGAGTCGAACGTGCGACCTTCGAATCACGAGCCGAGTACTTTACCACTACGCCACGCTATTTTTGTTCTTTATTGTCCACTACGCCATGCTAACACTTGCTTCGCGTCCTGCAAAAC
Organism: Rhipicephalus sanguineus; assembly: GCF_013339695.2. Classification (NCBI taxonomy): domain Eukaryota; kingdom Metazoa; phylum Arthropoda; class Arachnida; order Ixodida; family Ixodidae; genus Rhipicephalus; species Rhipicephalus sanguineus. Next base: position 55,310,220 of record NC_051182.1, read on the forward strand.
GACTAGTCAACACTCCATACCTGCCAACTCTTCCGAATTTTCCGTAAAATGTACGAATTTCGACCTCGCTTACGATTTTACGAATGTTAGCTGAAATTTTACGGAAACCATATCATTTCCGATAAAAAAATTAAAAGTTCATTAAAACAGCGTGGCCTTCGTGATCAGCTACTGCGCATTACGTAGCTAGTCGCGGAGGCCCCGAAAACGGCGCTTTGTTATCATCATCAGCAGCAGCTGCTTCAACATTTAGCGACTTCTGTCGTCTTCTCGGGGGGTGGCTACGAATCCATACCGCCTTGGCGCGTACGCAAAGCGCAAACATGTGGCAGTGGGCTTTGTTCGCGGGTCGGCGGTGAGGACTACATTGTTCGTGTCGCTTTTCGTATGACCGGCTGCGGCGTCCAACGCAGTAGGACTGCTATGTTTAAGCCCAGGTGCGGCGTGCAGTGGGCGCGTTTGGGAGGTGTTCGAAGTGTTGACGGATCGCTCAGGTTCCACAGAATTTTATTGGTTATGCTGGGCATTCTATTCATTCCCCACCGTAATGCAGAATGCGAGAGAATATTCAGCACTGTCAACAAAACTCGAACGGAGTTTCGCTCATCTTGTCTGTGAAGAAAATCTCGAGAGCCTGCTGATGGTGAAAGGGCACCAGAGTGGAACTTCCTTTGAGCAAAGCTACACGGAGAACTTTCTGAAGCGGGCAAAGTCCGCAACAGCAAAGTCACTGCAAAAATAAATTGTTGCCCAATTGAGTTGTTGCTAATTACTCTCTGACCGATTTTACTTATGGTTGCAAAAGCATGATTAAGCCTGTCGCCAGAGGCAAAACCCTCCGAACTTGAAAACAAAAAAAGTCAGTTTCACCGCAAGGGCGACGCAATGAATGCGATAGCAACACATTGTAGTGTTACACGAAGTGAGGCTGGCAGCTAACTGTTTTGTAACCGATCTCGCGTAACTACAAAACGCTGTTGTAAGAGAATACGGCCGCTCCAGGGAGCGGTGCTCTCCGCATAGTCACTTCGCGTTGAGAGCGCAGCACGTAGAAGGGTTTACGAGCCGCCCGCTGTGATAGCTTTCGAGATAGCGCGCGCCAGCGATCGCGACCGCGCCCTTAGATTCAAAGTTCAATGTTGCTGCTCGCGCGACACCCCCCCCCCCCCGCGTCTTTTAAGGCTCATTAAAGAAGGGCGGCGCGTTTCCTGTCTGCTTCGACGGCAGGCCTCCCGAGCGGGGTGATGTTATCGCATGCACCCTCCTATCGACGGAAATGGGCCGGCTCGTTTGAACTCTGCTTCGGCCGCGTTCGTCGCCCCCGCTCGCGCGCTTTTACCCCGCGGTAGAACATACAATGCGCGGGGGGATCTTATCAATTCGGACTTCCGGAAGGACATGACGGCGACGCCAAAAACCCGTCGAGACTGTCCATAGAATTGCTGTCGCAATACAAAGTGGGTTGGCTACACCCCCCCCCTCCCCCCGCCGCATGAAAGTTTTACTAATTTCTATGTCGCCAGGTTGGCAGGTATGACACTCTAATACACCGTTTGGCTTCAGCTTTGTATGTCTCATACTGGAGACAGACGCTAGCTTCACATTCTACTTAAATTTGCATAGTTATTAAGCGCAAAAAAACTGCTGCCGGTAATTAATGGCACAGAATGCACAACGTAACTCCGAAAAAAAAATGTCAAGTGGACCGAGGAGCGGGTATAGTTGACCGGATGTTACTGCGAAGTTATAGCCGTTTCTCGCTATTTCCAAAGGGCGACATGTGCAGAGGCTTTATGTTGACTCTAATCTCATTCGGTCAATACGCGCGTACAATTGATTGAGTATTGTGATGTTTTTTTTTCGCGCAACGTACAGCGCAGCCGTGCAAGCGTACTGATCTGACGCTGTATCATTAGCTGCTACAAGTTCATAACAGCTGAGCCAAAAACAAGTGCAGTGTGCGGGAAAAATATGCCGTCATATTGGTTCAGTAAGGCGTACGAATTGACAAGTCCATGTTCTCGCATACGTGTCAGAGAAGCGCCGGCGAGTGCGACCGGCGGCGGTTGGTGACCGGAGGCGTTTGCTGGAAGCGCGTCGCATCTATGCTCGTCGCTTCTTGTGCGGACACCGTACACAAGAAAAAATGCCTCATTTCGGTTAGCCGATGCCACAGCTGTGCTGTATATTCATTCGTACTCATCGGAATCGTGTATCCTGAAACCCAGAAGCGCCGATAACAAGTAGACGGAATCGGTCGGTACGCTATGCCTAACCTTTGGTAGCAATCATGGTGGTAGAGTGTGATGGTGGAAGTCTTACTTGGTGGGACTTATCTCGACGCAGGCCGAAGGTAAAAGTTTGTGCATTTTAGCTTCGCATGCGTTTCAACTGTTACTTTAAATTGCCGCTGAGGTAAGTGAGTGTGCAAGAACTGCCAGAGTTGCGTTTCTAGCGTGGCGGTATCAAGCGGCGGCTGTTTTCTGGTCTACTCACTGGAAGGGCTAATTTACTTCTCGGCAACTACCCGGCAATGTTACACAGTTACTGTCGCTGTTCACACCGACACTTCTAGGCTTGTAAACATCGCAATGCAGCAGCACATCGCGGATGTAAACCTGATAAGTACGTGCGTAAAATGTAAACATTCACGGCTGCTGCGCTCCACAACACTTGAGGTGGTTATTGACGCCGCATGAATAAAAAAAGCGTGCTGGAAAGCTTAATGATTGGCGTTGGCTTCTTTGAACTGTAAACCTGTTTTTTCTGCACATTCAACAGGAAAACATTAGAAGTGACAGTGATTCCACATAATTTCACGTGCACTTCCATCATGCCACCGTCATCCAGCTTGTACACCAAGCCATCCACCAAAACATGTTTTGCTCGCCACCATCAGCCAGCATTTTCCACTGAACACCAAAATAAGCTGGCCACCACCACCACCATCTGCCACCATTTTTTTTCATTCTCGCCGTCATCAGCTATTATGACCACCACAGCTTCCACCGCATCCACTATTCTTTCCACCTTGTGCACTATTGTTTCCACCTTATCCACCAAGGCTTCCAGCATCCACCAACCCACGATTTTCAATAGGGAACGTAAAAGATAAGCAGCCGCATAAAAACTTCCTTGTGGTATTGTACGTTCATCTTCAAAAGTGCAGTTAACATTAGCACAGACACCGTGCAATAGGAATAAAATACAAGGCATAAGATGTTGACCGCAATTGTGCCCTGTATTTTGTTTGCTCTGTACGGTGTCTGTATTAACTAAGCGTACTTTTGAAGACGAATAAACAGCAACGTGCCCACCTTAAAGCTCTCCGCATTGTATATCTTAACCTGTCGCAACAGTGATTACTAATACACCAATGCGAGCGTACACTTCAAGAAACGCGTGAACCTGCATACGTATGACTTCCGGACATGCCATGTGGCTTCAAATGCCCTTCCTAAAGATACAGTATCTATATACGACATCCACTGGGCGGCTGCACGTGTTTTAGTGGAGAAAAACGAGCTTGCATTAGTTTGCATCTAGAACATTTCGGCATTCAGACCATGGTACACACGTTGACGGCTCAAGATGGCACATTCCCGATAATATATATGGCTATATGGGCGGCTTGCGTCAAGTAATGAGGCGTACTAAAATATGTGCATCTGTGAATTAGTCGCCCGGAAAGGTAGCCAAAACGTGATTAAGCGTTAACTTTTTCTTTAGTTTTTTATTCATGTTCAGTATCGCGATTCTCCCTTATAAATGTTCTTAGTCATTTCACTCAAATCTGCCAGTATACACCGTATAGCCTGTTACGGAGAAGAGCCAGCTTTAATCAAGGTCTTCATAATAGTCCTAAAAGCGTAGTTGCTGCGAATTGGTTTTAGTCCTGCGATTGAGACGCATATAAATCACGCAGAGCCTTTTTTGGGCTTTGTGTGAGGGCAACTGCTGCAAATTTCTATGATCCGCTTTGTTGGCTTTCGCAAGGAATGCTGCAGTCTGGGTCTCCAGACTTTACCGATAACTCCGCGATAACTCCGTGTGGCGTTGTCGGCCATATGGTTTTGCATCTCGTTCCTGCAAAATGCTTCTGTGCCAAAATATACATGGGTGCTTGTGCTCAATGTCCTCGATGTTGGACGTCAGCCGGCCTAGTGGGGAAATGGCGCGCTGTAGTGAAAACACATACGCGTTGTGCAGCATATTTCTCACTTAGTCTCCTGCGCATCATGCGGAGGTTGGGATCCAACAGAGATACTCATCAGGGATGCTGAATTTGGATATGCAGATCGCTGCAGTCTACACATGTGTTATTTCCATCGCGACCGCCAGCGAGCCAAGAGAAGAGGACAAAGAAGTACCAGTGAGCACGAGAGGAAAAAATTACACCATCTCCCGCTAAAGGGGACCATGAGGCGATGCGAAGCCGGAGCACTTGCGCGATCGCGTTTTGTTGGCGTTCATTGATCATGCTACCGACCTCGCGTCGTGGAACGCTAAGAGGGACGCTACGCGCGTCCTATCTTCCATCTAGCCTGGCCGTTAATTCTCACAGGGCGAGCGGGGAACGCGGTCGACAGGCGGGCGAGAGGGGGGCAGCTTAGGAGAGGAGAGAGAAGGGGAGGGGACGCGCATGCGCTCGAGCTCATCGCGGCGTTGCGCAGGATAGAATTTCGGCATGTCTAGCCCGCGTTTCAGAGAAAGGGTGGAAAGAGGGAGGGGAGAGTTGAAGTGGAGAGGGGTATGGGAGGGGAGAGGGTATGTGGAGAGGGTATGGGAGATGGGGAGGGGAGAGGGTATGTGGAGAGGGGAAGGGGAGCGGGTGAGTGGAGAGGGGGAGAGGGTATGTGGAGAGGGGGAGTGGAGATGAGGTGTGTGGAGAGGGTATTGTCATGCGCAGTAAGGGCGGTCACACCGCACACCACCACCACCACCACCACCTGATTGAGCTCCGCCTTAAGATACTTCGCATCTAAAACGGGGACATCGGATTAGCAGGGTCTGAATGGCCTCACTCAGTGTCAAATAAAGCCCTTTTTTAATCACCTCGATGGTATCGAGTTCTGCAACAGATTCTCCACGCCATATCTCAAACATTCTGGTGGCTAAACGCCCGGGATAGACCTACTGATGGCTACGAGTTGCCCAGATGAAATGGACAAGCTCAAGGCGAAGCAGACTTCACGTCGATCTTTCAACAGCCGGATCATCAATGAGGCAACTGCCCTACTTCGCAACGACTCCGCAACGCATGAGTAGCTCGATTCAATCTACGAGAGGCTGAAAATGAACAGGAATGAGTTGAAGATCAGCCACAAATTAGAGAGCGTCATCACGGACGAGGACTTCCAATCCGAGTACGAAGCAGTTTTAATGTGTGAGGACAACGCGAAGCGAGTTCTCGCCGAGCTCATAAGTCGTCGGAAGCGCATTTCAAACGCACTAGCAGAACAGGGATGGGGGCCGGCTACCCATGTGATCGCTTACACACTCAGAGAGGACGGGAGCCAAGCTGCTCAAACTCACGATCGCACCTTTTCTGGGAATGTGTGTAAATGGACGGAGTTCTGGCAGCACTTTGTTCAGATTGTCCACAACAACGACACCCCGAATACTACGGAGAAATTCCACTATCTGCGACAGTTTTTAAAAGAAGACGCTGCTTCAGCGGTGGCCGGTCCTCCAACCACTGAAGCATGCTATAAGGACGGCATAGACATGCTGGAAAAGCGCTTGGCGGACAAGACTCGCCAAGAACAGGAATACTTTGCAAGACTACGTCAGCTGCGTCGTGTTCGAGCATCGGGTGACACAAGAGCCCTATGACAACTGTACGACCACGTGGTAATGAACATCCGAGGGCTGGAGTCACTGGGTGTGCAGCGGTCTTCATTTTCGTCGATGCTCTGCGACGTCATACATAGGGCATTACCCCGAGACGTCGTGGTCCTGTATCACCGTACCTGTGCTGCACGAACTGAAAATTACGCCGTGGACAACGCTGCTAATTCTTCAGGGCTGGATGGTCTCCTAAAGCTCCTTTCGGTCGAACTGGAGAGTTTGCAAAAATGCGACTTTAAGGATAGCAGCGGACGATACAGCGGGGCTCAACATGTGGCGACCTAGCCAGACTGTAGTCGGCTTAGAAGCAGCTTACGTCATCTGTTCTCCACACGAAATCGACTCGTAACTGTCAACACTACAACGAGATGTGTGCGTTCTGTGCATCCCTCCAGGGAAGCGCGTCCTACCGACATGTCCCTGACGGAAAAAAAGGAAGTGCTGTCGAGTGATAAAATGTACTTCCGATGTACCATGAAAGGCCACAGGGCATGTGAATGCAAGCGGAGGAGCTCTTGTTCGAAGTGTAAAGGCCGACATGCCTCGAGTGTGTGTGACCCAGACAGGATTCTATGGGACTCGCACCAAGCTGCCCGGACTGACCGTGCAAGTGCGACAGTTTGCTCATCCCTAGGGAGAGGACGACGAAGCAGTGATGGATAGAATGCTTGCGTCTTCCTCCAAACATTCCGCGCCTGGGCGGTAAGCGATGACAACTGCCGCTACGTGCGAGGTGTATTCGACTGTGGCAGTCAGCGTACCTTTTTCACCGAGGAGTTGTCACGACACTTGGGCTTTAAATGCGTCGGATCCATAAACATGTCTCTCAACACCTTCGCCAGTGCCTCAGATCAACCGGCCGAAAATAGACGAATAGTGGAGCTTCGCTGACGAAGTCGCTTTTCTGACATGGAGATTTCGCTAAGTGCCATTGACATTCCGCACATATGCCAAGACATCGACGAAACAAGAACGGAACTCTCATTCATCACTTATTTTAAGAAATTAGGAAGAGACATAGCCGATGAAGTCATACACGCATCAGTGATCACACAAAGTGGAATCCGCGTGCTGATCGGCTCTTATCAAATGTGGAGATTCTGACCGGTCAAGTCCTACGGTGTGAGGACAATGATTCACTGATTGCCACGAACTCCAAGCTTGGCTGGACGTTTCAAGAACGCACTACCTTCTTGACATCAATGTGTGCGACAGCGAGAACGATGGTTTGCACCTTGAAAACTCAAGCAGTCCAGTCGGATGAGTTTCTACGGACGTTCTGGGACCTGGAGCACCTTGGCATATCGGACTCAATTGAAAGACTAATGAAGTCAGCAAGGTAATGCAACACTTCGAAAACACCATAACATACTGCGATGGAAGGTATGAAGTGGCACTACCTTGGAAGGAGGGATGTGAGCTTTCCGACAAGCAAGTTGCTGTCACAAGGCTCCATAAGCTGCTTACTCGTCTAGCGAAGCAAAATGGACTAATTAGAGACATACGACAACACCATACGCGAGTACGTACGAGCGGGACACGCCGAAATTGTTGATGACGTTCCTCCAGAGCCAGACAAGTTGTACTAAATGCCACACAAGGAAATCATCAGAGAGCAGACGTTGACTACGAAAGTACGGCTGGTTTTCTACGCATCTGTTCATGACAAGGGATGCAAGTCTCTCAATGAGTGGCTTGAAAAAGGAGACAACTTCTACCAAGACCTTGGGAAGATACTTCTGCGTTTCAGGACACAACCTATAGCTGTAATCGCCGACATATAGAAGGAATTCCTACAAATATCCATAAGGGAACAAGATAGAGACGCTTTTCGGTTCCTTTGGTTTGCCGAAGGTGACTTAAGGGGTAGTCAGCCCGAAGAATGGAGGATGACTCGTGTACCTTTTGGAGCTACATGCAGTCCATTCCTCCTCACGGTGACCATACTTCACCATGTGAGAAGAACGCAAGGTCCCAAAAAGAGAACAGCAACAAGACTGGCCGAGTCCTTTTACGTAGATGACCTGGTTACGGGAGCCGACAAGGAAGGCGAAGCTGAAGAGTTTTGCCGTGAAGCGCAACAACTCATGAAAGCAGCGGGAATGGTCCTGCGCAAATGGGCCACAAACTCACCCAACCTATTGGTTGTCCTCGAACGCCAGAACGAGTCTGTCAGTCAAGAACTGGTAGTCATTCATGAGCAATCTGTTAAAAGTTCTTGGCGTTGCTTGGAATCCCGCTAAGGACGACTTCAGTTTTTCTGTCGACCGACTGCACTTTATAAAAGAGAAATTGGACACTAAACGGTTCGTCTTACAGGCGACGTCGAGAATATTTGACCAAGTTGGAATCGTTGGACCGTACTCTATTGCCATACGGATACTATTTCAAAACCCGTGGACACGTGGAAAAAGCTGGTATGAGCAACTACCTGATGACCTGCGAGACGAATGGCAAAACCTTGTACTGCAGCTTCTAAAGCTGCAGGAAATATCGATTCTCGCTATGTTGGCGGAAGGAGGATGTTGCCAAGTGGAATGCAACTGCATGTCTTGTGCGACGCCAGCCCAGCAGCGTACGGAGCCGTAATATACGCCGTTACTACCATGGCCGAACGACCCATCTTGCTCATCTCCAAGGGACGTGCGGCTCCATTAAGAAAACGACGCTACCACGCCTGGAGCTTTTGGGTGCACTGCTTGGCGCTAGACTGCTGACATACGTGAGCAGTGCACTCAACGACATTCATATCGAGTACAGCATGTGGACTGACCCCCCCCCGTTTTATTGACATGGATACGAGGAGACTGCACGAGGTGGAAGCAATTCGTTGTTAATCGTATCATGGGCATCAAGTGCACAACAGAATCATCCCGATGGAGATATTGCCCAGGGTTGGAGAATTCATCTGATTTACTCACGAGAGGTGTGACGTTAACAAAGTTAGATCCAGCTCAGTGTGGTGGCATGGTCCTGACTTGTTACACGCTTCAGCGGACTAATGGCCTCTCCAACCTATAATTTCACCGGACATGGGTGAAGCTGCCACAACGAGAGATCGCAGCAGCTCAAGTAGTGATGACAACGGAGAGACTTAGTCCTGTTATAAACATTGAGCGTTTCAGCAAGCTTCAGTACTTGCTGCGAATCACACACAGCTTGGGTGTTTCGATTTACAGACCTCCGCCGACACAAAACAGCAGAAACTAGCGACCTGACTGCGACAGAAGTCCTGCGGGCCGAGAACTACTAGGTTAAACACGTCCAAAACCAAGAATTTCATGCAGAAGTGAACTGCCTACACGCGGACGGGCACTGGAGACCTACGTCCTGCATTGATAATCTTCGCCCGGGTATAGACGCTGGCGGAATTCTCAGAGTCGGTGGACACTTGTCTCTCCTGCAGTCACCACTAAGAGTCAAGCATCCAATACTTCTCCCAGCAAAGCATGATTACTCCGCTCTGGTTGTTATCAGAGCACATCAGCAAGTACAACACAACGACGTGCGAGAGACGCTCACCCAGCTCAGAGAGTGCTACCGATTCGTTACGAGCTTGTCTTGGTGAAAAACGTTATACGCAGTTGCAGCGTGTGTAAACGGTTCGCCGCCAGACCAGGAAGTGATCCAACAGCGCCTTTGCCAAGTCACCGGATAGAGCGAACAAATACTTTCAAGGTTGTTGGTGTAGGATTTCGCCTGCCCATCCTTAGCACGCACGCAAGACGGCGACGCAAAGTGCTACGTAGCACTTTTCACCTGTGCTGTTTCGCGAGCAATTCACCTTGAGCTCGTCTGCAGCATGACAGCTGAAACATTCATTTCATGCTTGCGACGGTTTGTCAGCCAGATGGGACTGCCCCGCGTTATTTGTTCGGACAACGCGACGACGTTTCAAAAGGCGTCAGCGGATTAAAGCGCCTATGTCACATGTTCAAAGAAGAGGACGCAGCGAACCATCTCACCATCAATGGTATTCTCTGGGAGTTTATAGTGCCGAATGCACCACGGTGGGGTGGATGGTGGGAGCCACTATAAGATCGGTGAAAACGCTGCGTAAGATTATCGGCAAAGCCTGCCTCAACTCTGAAGAAATTATGACAGTGCTGGCAGAGGTCGAACAGCAATCAACTCTAGGCCTCCAAACTTTGTCGAGACAGACGAAGCGGAACCGTGCACTTTGACTCCAGCCGATTTACTGCTTGGACGTAGCTGCTATGCCTTGAGACACGGTCGAAGTTGACGCCAACTCGAGACGATCGGATATCATTCGCCGGCATGCCTACATAAGGCTCCTAACCAAAATTTTTTGGAATCGATGGCGGAAAGAACATTTGCTACAACTTCAATCTGCACATTTCGTCGCAAGCAATCAACGATCCACGGACGTAAATGAAGGTGACATCGTTATTGTGCATTCCGAGACGTCACCTAGAGAAATATGGAAACTTGCAAGAATCCTTCAGATTTTTAGAAGTTTAGATGGGCACGCCCGTTCGTGCAAGGTTAAACACTAGGAGGTCTGGTTGTTACAAGGTCCATACAAAAGCCATACCGGCTGGAATTCCGTAATTACTTCATTGCTCGGTCGGGAATGTTATTTCCATTGCGAGCGCCAGCGAACCGAGAGGACAAAGAAGTACCAGTGAGCACGAGAGGAAAAACGCGGACATCGGACTAGCAGAGTCTCAATGGCCTCACTCAGTGTCAAATAAAGTCCTTTTTAAAGACTATAGTCTTTCTTGGGATACTTAAACGGAGAAAATTTGGTCTGTCTGTCTATCTTTCTGTTTGTCGGCACGTCACTCGATTCAGACACTCGGCCAAAGTTGAACCACTTGCCCAAGGGCCAGCTAACTTGAACGGCTGACTAGGTTCATCCTTGTGTACATTCTCGATCAATAAGCAAACATTACGCATATCTGAGGCACAACATCACTAGGCAAGTGTTAGGTGGTGTGTTCCTTCAATATAAAATGCATACATACGTAATTCTAAAGACCCTAGTTTCATAAGCTGCGCTGAAAATGCGACTGCGCTGAAACTTGCCTTCCTCCGTGCCCGCTGCACGAGCTCATTGTTGTGCTTCGGTTTCGGTTCTGTATTGCACTGTACGAACGCCATGGGGCGCCGCTCTGGCATTCCTGTTTTACCCAGGCGACGTGTAAATAAAAGAGTGTGTGGAGAGTGCTCGTTGAGTACGGACGTTTCTTCTGCTTCAGCGCTTCGCGCCAAACCGCGTGTTCGGGCTGGCTGGCGTCCCCGCCGGTCGCGTTGGTCACCGCCGGTCTTCGCCTGCTGCTGCGCCGGGACTACCAGCCCGCAACACAGCACTCATGTTTCTCGACGTATTGCCAGATGGCGTCCATATCTCACGCAGCGCCTCTTCTATCGTCTTTAGACGACATTTGCAGCGACGCACGCAGATACGCGGCCAATGTTTAATCACCTCGACGGTATCGAGTTCTTCAACGCCTTCTCCAAGCCATATCCAAAACACGGGTATTTGCTGAGACACAAGCCACAGTTGCACTGATCTTGTTCCACAACGGTTCATCTTTATCTGACTCACGCTTCACTTCGAGGGGATCTGCTACATAAAATAGCGAGCGAAAGCGTAGGATAGCCGACGTTTTAAGGATCGCAGCGTTAGCCATTAGCGGCAATGCTTCCCTGCACCACTGCACGAAGGCATACTTAGGAGGCTGGTAACCAGCAAGTAGCTAGGGGTTTGCTTATGTGGAGTGCCACGTGGACAGCTTAGATGCCGTCTTCTCCCAGTATCAGTGGAAGAGCGTCATATTAGAGTACAACGGCGTCTAGAATTGCCCATAATATTCAAGCGCTGATATTCACGAATATGCACCCCTTGGTCATGAAATAATTCCGCCGACAATAAACAATTGCGGCATAGTCCTTGATTTTATATGTACATTCCGTGCTAATTCCTTGTGCAACATATAGTTGCGTTTGACCCACCGATGAACGGCACCGATGAACGGGCAGACGGTAGTTGATGAAGCACGCAGCGTGATAACGCACATTGTTTGAGTGGCTGACAAAGACACGGTGAGGGCAAGCTGCTCAAGAAACACTGTTAGCAGCTGCTTGCATGGTAGGGGGTCTTCTGTAGCAGGTGAATCCGTCTAGGAGAACTATGTGCCACTGAAGCAGTCAGCAGAAGTAGCGTCAGGCGACGAACTCATTGTTTACTCGGCGATGTCATCCAAGAGACGCAAGACTAGCTCGTCTGTTAAGCCACAGGTGTCCAGCTTGCGTTTTGCCCATTCTCTCCTAATGATGTAGGACGTTATTCACAATAGGTCGGTGGCACTAAGTTCTGTGCAGGTGGCAAGATATATGATGATGGCGTGGCGACAGGCAGGTTGTTCTGGCTATGCGGATAAAGGCGAAAATATTTGGCTGGGCCCAAATATACGTGGCGAGAGGGCTATCGCACTGTTCGTACGGTCGACTGCGAGATATGTGCCCAAGAAAAGATTCATGGCCAAGAGATCACGTCGCATTGTTCAAGCACGATATCAAAGCACATAAATTAGTAGCTTCGAGTGACAAAGTGCCCCTCTCCATCCCATGCTTGCCCTACCGCTTAATCATAGCCGGCTAGACAGGGCAGTCGGTCGGTTCAGTAGAAGCAGGCTTAGATAATGAGCTGCAGAAGAGAGAGTCACAATAGCATTTGCGTACCTTTTCAATTGAATTATAAACTTGCATTTCACCAGGCTCCGACATATTTCAGAGGTTTCTGGTAAGGCCTTCATTACAAATTTTCATGCTTAAAGATTAACTGCTCGACATTTTCAGACAGTAAGCCGGCTCCACGCACCGCTTAACACAACTGGATGTGGAAAAACCCCTTCTTTTCGGAATGAAGGGGGATAAATATTTTAGGCAACATTATGCATGGTCAAACTGCCTGTTTTTATAAAATTGAAAAGTACAACTCCTGCTGTAAGCAAGAATGCTGCAGAGTATACCTAAATCCGCACATGAAGCTAAAACGAAGCCGAAGGGTAACGCACTATTCATTCGTTGTTTAAGCTGGGCTTTGTACATTCAACCAAATCTTCCAAAAAGTTGTGCATTTGTGGTTGGTAATGACATGAAGAAAGTGCAGCAAGGCAGCTTGACTAGACCCATTACCCCTATAATCAAAATAAAAAAAAACTTTAAAGGTGTTTATTGACGGCACTACATGAAGATGAGCAACGGCGACAATCACGACGGAGCGCAGACTCAGCACGAGGGGCGTGCTCTCAGCAAAGAGCCGAAAAGGACGACCCTGTAGAAGGTGCTCGAGAGGAAGGCCCATTACAGAGTTCGACCGCCTCGCTACAATTACCCCGTATACGAAAAGGGTCCGCCTGGCGACCTAACATCTTGTGACTATGAGCACCTCATGGTAGGGCTTGAGGCGTTGAAGTTAACATTGTTGCGCCTTCGACAACCCATGTCCGAAAATGCTTCATTGGGTTTCAATAGGTGATTGACCGGGGAAGTGCGTTCGACCACATTGTAGGGGCCTTCGTAATTGGGCTGTATTGGAGCACAGGCAAGTTGCAGTGGTAGGGACCGACAGCCATACGAATGTTCCAGGGATGAACGTGGGTGCAGAAGTGGTGGTGTCACCGCGAATGCTCTTATGGCGCTCTTGGTCATGCGTAGTAAGGGTCTTGGCAAGCTCGCGACACTCCTCAGCAAATCTGGCTATGGCAGAAATAGGCGCACACTCAGATCAATCAAGCTTCTTTGGAAAGATTGTGTCGATTGCGTGCGACAGGTGCCTGCCATGCAAAGGGTGAAAACCAGTGGTGCTTTGAGGGGCGGTAGGTATTGTAGGCGCAGGTGACGAAAGGCAGAATAGCATCCCAATTTGTGTGATCGGCGGCGACGCACATCGAGATCACGTCGACGAGCATGCGGTGAATGCATTCGGTGAGACAATTCGTCTGTGGGTGGTAAGCAGTAATTTTACGGTGAACAACGCTGCACGCTTTGAGAATGGCTTCGACGACTTCCGACAAGAAGACACGGCCTCGGTCGCTGAGCAGCTCCTGGGGTGGCCCGTGGCGCAGCATGAATCGGTGGAGCAGGAAGCACGCAACATCGCGCGCTGTAGCCGCTGGGAGGGCGGCAGTTTCAGCGTATCCCGTGAGGTGGTCTACAGCGACGATGGCCCGGCGGTTATCAGCGGACGTCGGAGGAAGTGGCCCATACAAATCGACCCCAATGCGCCCAAACGGTTGGTAAAGGCAAGGTAGAGGTTGCAGACATTCCGGCGAAAGGTACGTTGAAGTTTTGCGGCGCTGACAATTGATGCAGGAGCGAACAGATTTCTGCGCAGTAGCGGCACATTCCTCGCCAAAAGTACCGTTGGCGAATGCGGTGGTAGTCTTTCGATAGCGCAGAGTGTGCACCCTGCGGATCAGTGTGGAACACTCGCATATGTGAGAACGCAGCCTGCGGGGTATTACTAGTAGCCACTGGCGGCCGTCGCCGTCGTAATTGCGTCGGTGGAGGAGGTCGTCGCGAACGGCGAAATGGTTGGCTTGACGACGCAACGTGCGAGAGCATGGTGTGGCCCATGAATCAGTCAGCAAGTCTATCAGTGAGGCAATTCATTGATACTTGCGCTGTGCGGTAGCGATGGTGTGAACCTCGATGGAACAGAGCGAAATGTTAGACACTGAGCAGGGGGCATTGTCTTCAGGCAAGGGGGAGCGGGAGAGGGCGTCGGTGTCAATATGCTGGCGTCCGTTGAGCAAGTCTATCAAGTCTATCAGCGAAGCGATCTATTGATCATTGCACTGTTCGGTAGCGATGATGTGAATTTCGATGGAGGGAACGGCATTGTGAGACACTGAGCTGTGGGTATGTAGTCAGGCAAGGGGGCGTACGTTGCGGTACAGCACGCGGTTATCGTAGTGCTGTAGGCGAAGTGCCCAGTGGGCGACGCTGCCTGAGGGGTCCTTCAAAGACGACAGCAAGCGTAGTGCATGATGGGCGGTGATGACATCAAATGAGCGACCATACAAATAAGTTCGGAAGTTCGTAAACGCCCAGATGATCGCCAAGCATATGTTTAGGTGAGGCGTAATTGGTCTCGGCATTAGTAAGCGTACGACTTATATATGCCACGACAAATTCAGGGAACACTGGTTTGTCGTGCGCGAGAACAGCGACAAGGCCACCACTTCTGGCGTCTGTGTGTACCGCTGTAGGGGTCGTAGGGTCGTAGTGGCGTAGTATGGGAGGCGACGTCAACAAACGAAGGAGCTTCGCGAAAGCGTCGTCGCACTCTGACGAGCAAGAATTGAGGAGCCCGTTATTTCCTAGGAGATTCGTCAGCGGTGATATGATAGTCGCGAAGTTTCGAATGAAGCGCCGAAAGTAGGAACACAGTTTTACGAAACAGCGCAGTTCTTTGATGCTGTGGCGAAGGCTGAAATATTTTTCGGGTGGGGAGAGGGCACGCCTTTGGTCCGACGTGGGGTCCGAGCAGGTTTCTGGGGCGATTGTCATTTTGAGCAGTGTATCCCTTGGCAGAAATATTTCGGGGGGAAGGGGGCATTGGCCGGGCCACTGGCTGCGTCACAGCTCGAAGCTTGGCTGGATCGAGGAGAATACCGTCCTTGGACACGACGTTGCTGAGTATTGTCAGCTACCGTGCTGCAAATAGGCACTTCTTTAAATTCAGTTGCAGACCAACGTCGCTAAAACGTGTGAAAACAACCCGCAGGCGTTGAAGATACGTGGAAAAGTCCGGAGCGAAAACGACGACATTGTCGAGGTAGCACAAGCATGTGCGCCATTTCAGGCTGCGCAGAACAGTATCCATCTCAAAGGTGGCGAGCACATTGCACAGCCCAAACGGCATGACGTTGAATTCGTACAAGCCGTCGGGTGTGACAAACGCTGTCTTCAGTCGAGCGCCATCAGCCATGGGAACTTGCCAGTAGCCTAAACGCAAATCGAGCGATGAAAAGAATTCTGCTCCTTGCAGGCTGTCAATTGCATCGTCTATTCGCGGCAGTCGATACACGTCCTTACGAGCTATCTTGTTGAGTCGTTGAGACACACAAAAACCACACAAAACCACCCTTCTTCGCATGAAGAACGACAGGAGATGCCCACGGGCTGTTAGAGGGTGGAATTACATCGCGTGGATGCATGTCGTCGACTTGCTCGTTGACTACACGGCGTTCTGTGGGAGATACGCGGTATGGGCGTTGAAGCAGTGGCGGCTGGACGCCATTGTCAATGCGATGCGTAACGGCGGACGTGCGGCCGAGAGAAGTTTGAGCGACATCGAAAGAAGAGCGACATGTTTCCAACATGCCCAGAAGCTGGAATCGATGGACCGGCGTAATGTTGTTAGCAATGGAGGAACCAAATGCATCAGCGGGTGATGAACCAGACCAACATAACCCTGTACAGGCATGAGCTGATATCAAAAATAGAGGTGCTGCCTTGAGTGACTTGCATGGTCGCCAAAGGCACCAGCAAGCCATTCCTCGTGGAAACATGGTCAGATAGCTAGAGCAGTGCAACGGTGTCGGAGAGACTGGAACAGTAGACTGACACCGCCGTTGACGAGTTTGCAGGCACCTTGTTGTCGGCTTTGACAAGTACCTTATCCACAGCCGATGGACTGTCTTCCGCCTCAAATCAGGAAATGGTGAGAGCTCTATTTGGGCTGGTGCGTAATGAATCATGGAGTCGTGGCGGAAGAGTGAATCCCGTCCAAGGATGACGCCGTGAGAGCATGCAGGAATTATGATCACTTCGACGGCGTACAGAGCATCCTGAATCACAACGCGGGCTCTTGACACCACTGTAGGGTGAATACTTTGGGCGCTGGCTCTACGGAGGGAGAACCCCGAAAGTGGCTCCGTATTCATAACGGATACGGCGGCTCCACTGGCGATAAGGGCAGATGCGTGAACACAAACGCCTCAATTACGTTCGATGGGCTTCGCTGAGGGCTTTCGCAATTCCCTAGCGTCGCAGCCCTTTCCTCGTGGACTGCGACGACTAGTTTTGCTGGTAGCGCGGGACAGGACGCGGCCGCATGGGCGACAATGAGGGATGTTGTGGAGACGGTGAGCGGCGGGTAGATGGTGCGAGGCGGGGCGTCGGTGACACGGACGAGGCAGCTGCTGATATGACTGCATAGTGGGCTGCAGTCGGGGCCTGTGGATGACGTCGACGTATGTAGGCGGCACAGCCGCGCCAAAGGCCGGGGTCTGGCGACGGCTTCGGCGTAACTGAACGTGCCAGCCACAAGAATCGCTGGGGGCGGCCTGGCTACAGCTTGCTCGTAGCTTATTGGCGTAGGCATTGGAGGCGGCTGGTGGTATTCAGGAATGAAGAGGCGTGATGGCGGTCGACGGGTCATCGAGCACTGCCGGCACATCTCCTCGTAGCTTTGGCACAGCGTGATGACCTCTGGCACTGTGCGAGGGTTTTGGCCCGCAGCACGATGAAGGCATTGTCGTCGATGCCTTTCATAACATTCCTGATTCTGTCAGACTCCGAAATGCTCGCGTCGGCTTTCTTGCACAAGTCAAGGATGCCTTCAATATAGCTCATGAAAGATTCACCTGCCTCCTGAGCTCATTCACGTAAACGCTGTTCTGCATGCAGCTTACGAACTGCAGGGCTCGTGGTGTTTTGATTGCACCCGTGGTGTTCTGAATGCCTTCTTACTTGTGTCTTCGTCTTCTCGCGCAGTTTAAGAAAATTTACAGCAATGTACCAACTAGCCTGTCAGAACGTATTACTGCAGGGCAGCGAAAAACGTGTATGACGGCGGTCTTCAAACCGGACCAAGTCGCAAAATCGGACGCGTGATTGTTGTACCACAAGCTTGCTACTCCCGCGAGGTAGAATACCAAGTTGATCGACTTGCCTGCTTCGTCCAATTGAGTATACTGACGCACTCGTAAATTGCCAGCCAGTCCTCCACGTCAGTGCCATCGGCGCCAGTGAAGGTGGTGTGTCGCGTACACGAGGGACACCGGGATTTGTGGACGTTGCGGGAGGATGCATGGTAGTTGCAGTGTACGGAATCGAAGCGCCAGGGGCACTGAATGGGAACACAGCACTCTCCACCAATGTGTAAAGGCGTTTACTGACGGCACTAGACGACGGTGCACAACGGCGACAGTCACGACGGAGCGCAGACTCTCAGCATGAGGAGCGTGCTCTCGGAGAAGCGCCGAAGAGGATGACCCACTAGAAGGCGCTCGAGAGGACGACCCAGTACAGAGTTCAAACGCTTCTCTACAAAGCATGGACAGCAGACAACGGCGATACATAAATATTTATCAGTGCTTCGTGTAACGCATTAGTTAACACAGTTTCAACAATGCACAAAAGTGGATTACGCTTTGTTATTTTCCACATATTGTCACCAGGCTAACTGATTGATGGGAGAAGACACAGGGCAAATATAGAAAATAGGAACATTTACTTTAGAAGAAGGCCGACACCCAAAAGCGCGCGCACACCGATCAACTTCGATGTTCTCTTTCAAGGGGCTGGTCACTACGGTTGCCAGCGTACCTCACCTCAATTCCCCCCTCTCAAGAGCGACCGTCCCGGTCGATGAGTTCAGGGTACAAGAAGAGAGCACTAGGGAGAAAGGTGGTTCCGTGAAGGAAAAAAAAAACAAGGTAACGTAGTACAATATTCAAACGGGTTTCGAAGTGTCGGTTATCGCTCGCAGGCGTAATACGGCTTCATCCGTACGACGTGAACAACCTGAGCACGTGGACGTCGTCGGCTCAAACTCGGTTCAGAGCTTCGGGGCACCACCTCGTAATTCACATCACTGATGCAGCGCACAATCGTAAGGGCCAAATAGCGTCGTAACAACTTCTCCGAGAGCCCACGATGTCGGATAGGTGTCCACACCCACACGTAGTCACCCGGTTGGTAATGAACGTTCCATCGGCCCATGTTGTGACGGCGAGCGTCGTTGTCCTGCTGTGTGCCAATGTGGCTCTGAGCAAGCGATGGCGAGCTTCCTCGGCTTGCTGAATAAAGTCGTCAACGCTGTCATTTCTACTGGTGTCGTGTTCTATTGGGAGCATGGCGTCTAACGGTGTTGTGACGCGACGTCCGTAAACAAGCTCGAATGATGTAAGCTCGGTGGTCTATTGCACAGCTGTATTATAAGCAAACGTCACATACGGCAAAATTTGATCCCACGTTTTGTGCTCTACATCCACGTACATAGACAGCATGTCAGCCAGTGTTCTGTTTAATCGCTCCGTCAAACCGTTGGTTTGGGATGATAGGCTCTGGTCTTCCAATGGTTGGTGTGCGTTAGCTTGGCGACCTGTTGCAATAATTCCGCAGTAAACGCTGACCGCGATCAGTGATGAGAACAGTAGGTGCACCATGACGCAACACGATGTCGTGGACGATGAATCTGGCGACTTCGACAGCAGTTCCCCTGGGCACAGCTTTTGTCTCCGCATAGCGAGTTAGACAGTCCGTTGCGACGATTATCCATTTGTTTTCCGAGGATGACGTAGGAAATGGACCGAGATGATCCATTTCCACTTGCTGGAACGGCGCTGGAGGCGGATTCTAAGGCTGGAGGAAGCCGGCAGGCTTGACGGGTGGAACTGTACGCCTCTGACAGTCACGGCAGGTCCTGACACGGCGATGAACTGACGAATATAGCTGTGGCCAGAAGTATTTTTGGCGTATGCGCGCTAATGTCCTCGTAAAGCGTAAGTGACCGGCAGAGGGGTCGTCGTGGAACGCCTGCAAAACTTCCCCACGCAGTGCCGTCGGAACGACGATGAGAAAAGTTTCCTGGCTGTTCTCAAAATTTTTCTTGTAGAGAACATTGTTCCGTAGGCAATACGACGACACTCCTCGTGAGAGCGGGCGTGGGACGACAACGTCAGCTCCCTTAACCCTTTGCGGTCCGTTGTCGGGCAGCGCCCGACAACGCAGCACGGCCGTAGCGGTCCGCTGTCGGGCCCCGCGCGACAAGGGTGTTAATGGTTTAAATTTCGCTGTTTTCTCACTGCGAGTCGCGCGCATTTTTTTGTATACATGAAGTGCCATCCCTTGAGGAATAGGTGAGCTTTGTTTGTTGGGGTTTTACTTTTTTACACTAGGGTGCAGCACTATGTTCAGCACGGGGCCTAGAGCTACCCATTCGCGCGCGCGGTTCGCTGAGAAGCATGGCCAGCATGGCCACGTTTTCACCGCGTGAGTTTTACGGTGGTGCTTTTAGCGAAAGCGAGGATGACTTTAGGGAGGAAGAGAATTACGTGCCTCCACCAGACAGGGATGACAGTGATTCTACAGAAGTGAGTGACAAAGACGATGGCCGCGGCGGTGGAAACCTGCAGTAATAACCCTAGACAGCACACAGGAGAATGCTTTGAGCGGTATCATACGTTGCCCACATATCGCTAAAAGAGTTGCCTGCAGAATGCAGGAGCAAAAATAAATATCCTGTGTGTTTCTCTTCCGCAGTTTGTGTTTTTATTCCCGGCGCCAGAAACATTTTTTTCGGACCGCTACAGCCGGAAACTGGGCAAAGGTTTTGGACCGCAAAGGGTTAAGATAGTAGATGACAGGAAGCAGCTCAGTGTCCTCACGTTGACAATGTGGGTATTGCCCTTCGCTCTTGGTAAGGAAGACGCTACGTAGCTCGTTCAGCCATCCGCACCACGTCGACGATGCCAAGAAGCGGCAAACTATCTTCCATGTCAGATGATGTCAGGGGAATAGGGGCACGCGATAGGCAGTCAGCATCGGTATGCTTTTGTCCGGATCGGTAGACGACAGTTATGTCGTACTCTTGAAGACGAAGGCTACAACGAGCGAGGCGGCCTGATGCCGATGGATCTCGGAGGTCGGCAAGCCAACAAAGCGAATGGTGGTCACTGACCGCTCGACATGGCCGACCGTACAGATAGGGTCGAAACTTGCTGATGGCCCAAACGACTGCTAAGCACCCTTTTCCAATGGTAGAGTAGTTAGCCTCTGCTTTTGTGGGACTGCGGCTCGCGTAAGCGATCACACGTTCTGCGCCGTCCTGCCATTGAACTAGAATGGCTCCGAGTCCTACGTTGCTGGCGTCCGTGTGAACCTCAGTTTCCGCAGTATCGTCGAAATGTGCCATCACTGGAGCTGTTTGAAGTCGCTTGCGTAAGTGTACGAAGGCCTGTTGTTGCTCTCCCGTCAACACGAAGGGTACATCTTGTCGCGTTAGTCTCGTAAGAGGTTCCGCAATTTTGGAGAAGCCTTCAACGAAGCGACGGTAGTAGGCGCAGAGGCCAAGGAACCGCTGAACAGCCTTCTTGTCTCCAGGACGAGGAAACTCGGCAACGGCAGACAGCTTGTCTGGGTCTGGTCGAACGCGAGCTAGGCTCGCACGACGCGAGGTAGGCTGGCATTGACGCGAGGTAGGCTGGCAAAAATTTTTTCCTTGACACTAGTCTACTTCGCGTCAACATTATGTGCGGCATTTCTCAGGAATTGCAGCAAACTGTCTCGTGTAACCGGGAACTCAGTCGAACTATTGACAAAATGTAGTACGAAGTAACTTTATGTACAAAATTTGCACTCCCTATAGTGCACAACCGCAAGAAGGATGAATTTGACGCCACAGTGAGGGCTAAATCAACGTGGCCACTAGGAGGCTTTTTCTTTTTTATTTTCATTATATCATGTAAGAAAAGTGAGTGAGGTGTAACACTGATGAACAGAGCTATTACGAGCGAAAGGCATGTTTGGTTGCGCTTCGCGAAGACTATGCGAGTGTTCAATTAAAGTTAACCTTTTTCCAAATCGGACGGTATATCTCCTGCCTTTTGCATGCTGATGAATGTGGTCTTATGGTCCTTGATGTAGTTAGCAATCGCGACAACTGCCAACACACATGCGGAACAAAAGGCGCGCTCGCTAGAAGGCCGAGTCTAAAGTCATGTTTCATTGCACCATGGGCATTTCAGGGACGGGGCCCAATGTGAGGTCGAAACATCTTCCATATACTATAGAAGTTGGAGCCTGGTCCTTGCCTTCTTCTTTAAGCATCCGAACACAAGTCATAGCTCGTCGGTGTTTGCGTATTTAGGCGCACATGTACCTACGACAGCCACGATTAGAAGCCAGATTTTAAGCCATTATAAAAGCGCGTTGTTGGCGGCGGAATACGCCGACAAAATAAGGTTTCAGGCCTCAAACATCGTAAATATAGGCACAATAATTTTTTCCATAAATTGAAATAACTTCAAAATAAAGACTGCGTGGCTTGTATCAATAACAGAAACGCAACGAATGCTAATTTCTATAGAGACACAAAGGTGCCAGTAGTTGAACATAGCCGTACAATTGTCCTTTTTTTCCCGCACGGTCCGCAGACTCGGCGCTTTTATTCTGTAGCATGGGGAGTTAAGTGTCCGCTGTACAATCAACCCGCTGCTGGGTCTCTTTCTCTTCCGTATGGCTTGGAAGGGCAGTGCAGGACCAGATAGCCAGCCCGCCAAACGAACAGATTAGGGGAATACCTCGTATTGGCCGCGTATAATCGTGTAGGGACCATATCTCTGCCATCGGTGAGCACCTTAAAAATTAAATTACAAACAAAAATGTCGCGTGCACACCACGTTTACCTTTCATGCTCTACTGTCTTCCAAGGTTGCCGTAACAGCGCACCTGCTTGAGGCGCCATGGCGCGTCGGCAGTACGAGAACTGTCAAAATTTCATGGGGAGCTAGTGACAGAACACGAAACTTCAAAGCCAGCTGCGTAACTAAGGCGGCGGGCGCGCCGCCCGGCGGAGAGCGGAGGTGAAGGGTGCTGCGATAAGAAAGAGGAGCAGTAGCGTTCAGTTACCCACCTAATTACAAGTGGTGTCAAATTAGCTATACAAGTCCTGTGGAGAGTGAGTGAGTGAATAAACGCTCATTAGGTCTGGCAAAACGCGATACAATGCGTACCCGGCTCATCCCACGAGAGGACCGACAGGTCCACCCACCGGCCCGATCACGAGCACGCTGGATGGCCAGAATTCGCTCGTCATGTAAGGGACTACACTGAAGAGCGTCGAGCTCCTGCTTGAACTTCGGGCCCAACGACCGGCACTCCCAAAGCATGCGAGGCAAACAAAGTAGTAGCCTCGCCACAAGAACTATGCGGGAAATGTCCGGATGTATGCTATTAAGCGACGCCGGATTCGGTTGGTAGTTAGTTTGCAGGAGTCTCAGCGCGACTGCCTGCGGCTTGCTTAGCTTGAAATGAGCCGGCCGGATGACCCTTCTCTCTAAGTAAAATAATTTACTAATTTCATTGTGCTATGCTTTCCGAAGGCGCAGCTAACGGGAAGTTTTGCCGGAGCGACCATCATATGAAACGCTCTAACCTAGAGCACTCGCTGTGCGAGCGCCACAGGAGCCGCCCGCCACGTGTGAAGGATAAAACGGAAGGAAGGTGAAGAAATTGCATTCATGATTGGTGCAGCGCTAAAGACGAAGACTAAGACTAAAGGAACACAGAGTGCACAGGACGGGCGCTGCATCAGTCATGATTTATCATGATTTAGCGATGCATCAATCACGCATGCATGCCCAACATTCCATTCTACTGAAGAAATTGCAGTTTCCCCAGATGAAGCTGCAGTGCGGTGGACGCCCGCGCTGGGCAGCTCGAAACTCCAAGACCAGCTGTGGGCCATCCATCCAGCAAGCCCTTGAGGCGATGAGGAGGCGGTGTCTCCGGTCTTCCTCGGGATGACTTATGTCCAGGCCACGAATTTGCCGGAGTTAATAAACTTGTTACCACCACCACACAGAACTGTGCTAAACTAAGCGGAAAGCGCGGTGCGTTCGGTGTAGCCAAGGAAACCACCACCTTTCTCTCGCTGAATACACGCGTTTAGTAATCGAAATTGCGCCTCGGCTCACTTTGTTCTTTTTCTTCGCTACCCGTCAGCTCCTCTATCCACTCCTCGGAGTGTTCTGCAAGGATTGAGATCATTGTGATGAAGCACCTGCTAGCAGACAAACAGGTATCTGTTCGCCCACTCGAGAGGGTCTACTGCTCACGCTACGGCAGCTGGGGATAGCGGAAAGTCATGAAGAAGAACACGCGAGCGCCCGTTGGCGGTTTACCTTCGCCTAGTCGAGTGGTGCCTCAGCTCAGCGGCAATGAGGCCAGCGAGCGCAGCTGCGATGCTTCCCCGAATCGCATCACGTGGCGTGTCGTGACGCCTGCCACACTTGCGCTCCCTCCCCTCAAGGTCACTGCTACGCGATGAATGACCTTGGGAGACAGCGTAATAAAGCTTATGGTCTAAATATCCAGCTTACTCGCGTGACCCTGAGGGAGCGGGTCTGGCATTACCATAGAACATTTCAAAAATATGACAGGGACGACACGCCTGGAGTTACCATTGCATGTATCGCGCAGATTTGCGCAGCTGCGTGCGATGAGGAGACACCGACGCCTAGTGGCACATTTAGCCGATCGTCTAGTGGAGTGCATCAAGTCGCCTGCTGCCGCCATCACTGCCCACGTGCGCGGTGGTCGTTGCGATCTCTTTCCTAAGCAATTAATTCCTGTCCTTGTACAGGTGCGGCGAGTGCGCCGAGCTGTTTTCGTTTCTCAAAGCTACTACTCTACATGGCACACTACGTGGCCCCACCCAAAGATGGACACGGCAGGAGAGGCGCAGCGGAGCGCTTCCACTCTTCCTTATAAAAGAGTGAAGTGTGGTTAAATTGCGCTGCGCCTCACCCGCTCTCGACCAGGCAGCTTGAGGTTGTCATGTTGTCAGCTACCACGACAAGGTAGCTTAAGGGCCGTGTCATACTGGCCTGTTCTTCAATGGCAGTCCTTACGGTGTTGTGCTCCGCTGCGCTTAGAGAACGGCTTCAATGAAGGCACTAGGGCCAGAAATCGGAATCATTTACAGGCGTTTCACTGTACTTAAAGGGGCCCTGCAACACCTTTCTTAGCTATATTGGAATAGTCTCATTATTGACGTATGACTCTTCACGAGTCGTATGCCGCAAAAATTTTTTGAATCCGTCAAGTCTAAGTGGTGTTACCAAATTATAGAGATCACGTTCCGCAGCTTTCTCCCTCAACTCAACGCCGCGAGTGCGCGCAGAAAGCTAGGCAGCGAGTCGACGGGGGGAGCGCAGAGGAGTGAGGCTCCGCCCAAGAGCGCCGGCGGAGTATTTTTCTTCATTTTGTTCTCTCTGACGTCTGGGCGCAACCACGTGGTCTGTGCCGCCACTTCCGGTCGGCTTGCGTCGTTCTCGTCGAGCGGAGTCGATATCGCGCGTGCTTGAAAACTGCGCGTCTGTTTGGTAATGTTGGGTGTGCACCTCGAACGCCGTAGTGCTTTCATCGCTCTGCCAACCATGGAAGCAAACCTGCGCGCTCGTTTGGAACGAATGACACCTGAGATCGGTTTCGGCCCATACTCCGATACACCGCCTCGTAAGACGGCACTGGCAGACGACCCCGAAGCGCCGCCATTACCGGACGCCAGCATTGTTATCGGAGACACGCTGCGCCCGTGCCTCGGTCGGTCGTGAGAACGTGCCGACGATGCAGTTCTCAGCTGACGAGGCAACACTCGAACGGCTGCCACTCTCAACGGCAACGGGCAATGGTCAAAAGCACAGAAATATTCACGTTTTCGGCACTGCGCATGGCGAAGAAAACGGAACCACGCAACTACGAGCAGACGAGCTGTCGGTGAGACCGGAAGTGCTAATATTAATGTTTGTTCGGTGTTTTTAACGCGATAACAGAATATAAACATATATATTATCTACTTATTGAACTCAACATTAGCAACGAAAGTAATAATGAGGGTGTTATCGTGATTATAACATCAGCCAATGGTGGAACTGCCGACAATCGCGTCATATTTTGCGGACTAATACATCATTTGTCGAGAGAAGAGGGATCGATTTTCAGCTGATTTTGAGAATTTATTGTAAATTCCAGGCCGTGCGGATCGCTGTAATATTTGGCTCGCGTGTTCTCGGGAGCCTCGACTACCGATCGGCAGCGCTTTTTGAGCATGCTCGAAAAGTGTTGCAGGGCCCCTTTAAGGACGGAAGCCCTCTCGCACGTTTTATTGCCATAGCAATTATATGTAGTCTCGGCTGATTTTTGCCGTCGCCGTCGTCATGAACCATATATATATATATATATATATATATATATATATATATATATATATATATATATATATAAGAAACAAAGAAAAATATTTCAGAAAAACTTTCCGCCGTGCGGAATTGAATGGGCGACCTCTCGCTTTGCAGCGCGCGGCGTTAGACGGTTAGGCCACCAACAGTAGCGTCTTTCAGCCTGCTAACGGCGAGCTATTTATATACACCATTCACTTCAGCATGCTTCCTTAGTCACCACATAGATGGCGCGATGTGCGCGCGTGGCGCGCTATAAAGGTCGTCGCCCCGCTCCCGCGAACGCCGTTGCTCTTCGCCCTACAGCGTGTGGTCGCCTTCGTACGCTTATCTCGAGGAAATAAAGGGGCGGGCAGTGGGGGTGGAGAGGGGGGTTGTATGTCTTGTGCTTACCCCGCGATGTCCGCGCTGAAGTCAGACAGCGTATGAAGGTCACTTCGCTCGCTGCAGCAGTCGCGTTTGCGAAAGGAGCGCGCTGTTCAAACAGAAATAAGTAACAACTGTGACAGTTACTTCGCGCTCGTTCTGTGTGTACCTGTTCGTTCGTTTCGCGCGTCCTGCTTTATGTTTGAGCAGTGCGCTTCAAGTGTCCAGATGTGACGTATGATAGTTAGCGCTCGTACTGTGTGCGTTCTTTTCGTGCGTCCTTTGGGCTCTAGAGACGCGCTGGCAATTTCGAGCTGCTTTCCGTTCTTTGCGTTACATTCCGATTATATGCTATCGCATTCATTGCTTACGCCGTTGCAGCGAAACTGTGACTTTTTCTAACATCGGTCACACCCTTAATTCGGCAGCTCAGTTGAGTTTTATGCTACGAAGTGCGGTAGTATGTTATACTTACTAGAGGGTATCAGATTACCACTCTGTCCGCAGCGAATACGTCAAGCTCTGTGGAGCCTCCGGTGATGATTCATCGTAATTACCCGTTTTTAACCGTAGTTGGTTGAAAACAGACATGCATTACCAATGGTTTAATGTAAAATTATACTTAGCACATCTGATTCACACTATTTAGCATACCTGACAGGCTCTGGTTAAAGGAAGCGGTATAAGGGGCATACAGAGGGAAAAAAAGAAAAAAATGAGAATGTAAACAGCTTAACTATACAAATTCAATACAACATAACAACGACACTATTAAGAATAAAAACACTGATCACAAAGAAAATGCAGTCACCCAATAATGCATATCAATGAAAATGGCTGAGAAATGATGCAAGACTTAGTGATAGTGTAGTTGCTCGCGGAACGTATGGTTGTTAGTCACAGCAGCTTCAACGTCGGGAACATCATTTTACAGTATAATTGCTTGTGGCAACAGACAGGTTGAATGCGCGTGTTCTGCCAAAAATGCGCTTATAGCTTCGCTGGTTTCGCAAGCCTGCCGACAAGCGATCGGTGTGTGCAGAACGAAAGGAGACGGCTTTATGCGATGAATGTACTGGTGAAACCTCACAAGAAGGGCTATCTTGCGGCGGATATCTAATGGCTGTACACCGATATCAAGTTTAATTTGCAAAATACTGCTACGACGTTCATTACGACTGACAGACAGGTAAGCGAAGGAAAGTTGTAGTAGGAGACTATTTTCTGCTAATGAAAGCGAAACCGACGAAGACGACGGACTGCACATGAAAAAGGCCAACGTCAAGCGCGTGAGCTTCCTAACTGCGACGGGCAGAGTGTGTGTGGACAGCGAGCAAGAAGCAGCATGTTCGATCCGCGAGCTGGGGCCATCAGACCAGCCGGTACGAGCCTGGCGTTTCCTGCGGCGAACGGGTGTCCTAGACCTGGCCTCTTGCTGCAGTGGACGCACGTGCAAGTGGGCCTCTCGCTGCTCACGATGCGACCGGGCGCATCGTGAGCCCGGCCGCACCGGTCTCGCTGCTACTCCGGGTGCATCGTGGTCCGGTGCGGGCCTAAGCGAGCAGCTCAGG